>NC_048582.1:7328041-7535541 GCF_013265735.2 Oncorhynchus mykiss | reverse complement strand
TACACTGATTGAAGTCAGCCCTTCCTAATCCGTGACCTATAAATTTCCCTTCGCATTATTCACACTTGGCTGAGTACCATGGAACCAACAGAAGCCAGTCTACAGCCGCCAGACCAGTGCTACCTTCATTGCGCTGCACCAAGCAAGTCACACAACAAAGCTCATGCTTCTATCCCTCGTGATGTTGAAATCAAACGGCATGTAAACGATAGTCTACATTCCAAATCCGTTACTTTGTATCGTTTACGGGCTACACAAGTATTGTACTGTAGGCCTACGTGACTGTAACCCCGAAAGTAAATAACGTTTTTTTTCTTTGAAGGCTACAATGTATCGTTCTTTCCTGAAATGTTGTCCCTTGGTAAATCCTGAAAAAAAGTCCCTGTGCAAAAAAACACGGGAAAAAAATCAACCAAATGTTTTTTTTCTGTTAGAAATCAGAACGAGGGCAGGTTCGAGACGAGAACACAAACATCCTAAAAGTAAAAGAAGAGAGGAGAAAACTCAACATAATAAAGTTGTTTATTAACCTGTTACACTGCTAGGTTGGCTCGTTAGTCAGTAAAAGTTATATACATCTTCATCACCTACCTGTCAGGAATAGTACAGGAATCCACCATCTCAGCAACAAACACATCTTCCATATCAAAGCATTTTCGTTTAGAGAAGTCCTGTGTACATGTTCTCCTCGCCTTTTCCGCCTCATTCCTCAAACCGCTATTCGGAGCGCCTCGCTCTACCCGAGTATAACGGGACTGTAACGCTCCTAGCTCTGACCGAGTATAACGGGACTGTACAGGTCCTGGCTCTTCCCGATTATAACGGGACTGTACCGTTTGAGAAATGGGTGGTGCAAGCGCGGTTTGGTCCTCTTGAGGACAAGGGGGGGGGGGGGGGGGGGGGGGGGGGCGTTCATTTAAAAGTGACTCAAGCAACTTTACATGTTGTGGCCAATGGGACTGTGTCTATATGGGTCATTCTTGAATTGCGGTGATAAATTCTGATCCTTGACTTTGGCATCATGTAAAAGCATTTTAAAATGAGAACAACATGACAAGTAATACATTTGTCTTTTGTTTTTACAGTTATTTAATAATAAAACATATATGAGTCATTTATACTACAAAACACATTTTCGTATGCATTGTAGAAACTACTGGGGGATAGCAGGTTGGCTTGTCCTACTGGTTATGTGTAGCGGTGTAGTGACATGTTTTGGGCGATTTGAATGCTAGACATTGAAACAAAATTATGTAACATATTGCCTACATCAATAAAAACAAATGATATTATTACTAGTATAATGTGTGTCCCTCAATTTTATGTCATTGGTGTTAGCGCCTTGAAAATCACTGATTACAAAGATATACAAGGACCTTGAGCTCTGGTGGAAAACTGTTATCAGGGGAGGAGTCTGTTATCGGGGAGGAGTCTGTTACCGGGGGAGGGGTCTATATTATCAGGGGAGGAGTCTGTTATCGGGGAGTGGTCTATATTATCTGGGGAGGAGTCTGTTATCGGGGGGAGAGGTCTATATTATCGGGCGAGGGGTCTATATTATCTGGGGAGGAGTCTGTTACCGGGGGAGGGGTCTATATTATCAGGGGAGGAGTCTGTTATCGGGGAGTGGTCTATATTATCAGGGGAGGAGTCTATATTAATGAAAAGATGAGCTAAACACCTCCTTTTATTATGTCATAGATTTGAGGATTCCATTGATCATGTGTTGTGTCTGAATCCAGTGTTACTTGGTGTTGGTCAATTTGAATGACACTAAGTAACATTGTGAGCTTAATCATATCACTAATATCACTAATCATTTCACTAATCATATCACTTCAGTAAATCATTTTTTAAAGGATTGATGACTATAGATTTCAGCATTTGTGGCCTCCATTTCAGAAAATCATAATTTACCTAAAATGTCTCATTGTTGTTTACGTCATTGGTGTTGATGCTCCTACAGGTGGAACAATGTCATCATACTGGTAAAAACTATGAAAAGACATTAAGCTCCATTAGTTGATTTAGAATAGATGTACCCAAATACATTTAAATAAAACACATCTAGAAAAATACAGCTACATTTTTCCAAAATGCCCAAATGACACCTACATTCAAGAACGACACCTAGTATCTTAGTGGGGTGGATATAAAATTGTGATTTATTAGAAATCAATTGAATATTATATTTTCATTGAACAATGCCTCTTAGACGATGGGGGAAAGACAGTGAATGGAGAATAAAGGGAGCCCACTGGACACAAACTGGTTGAATCAACGTTGTTTAAATGTAATCCAGTCACCAGAGTATTTCTTCATAGGCTAGGGACTGGACACAAACTGGTTGAATCAACGTTGTTTAAATGTAATCCAGTCACCAGAGTACTTCTTCATAGGCTAGGGACTGAACAAGCCCTTAGCCTGATTGTAGATAGCATGCAAAGGACACAGGAGATCTTTTGGAGAGATCTTCACAATTGCTGTAATAGTCTGTGCAGAATCTCAAACAGCGTTGATCACTTGCATTATGTGCTTTTGATGTGATCTCATCTGTAATCCAGGTCTTTCGGCTGTGTTATTAGATGAAGCGCAGTGATCAAATTAAATTGTATAAAAATACATAGAACATCGTCTTCCCATTTGAACTGTGTTGTGCTTTTAAAATGGTTGAAAGCACAGTGATAACTATACCAACAACCAGACATCGTCTTCCCATTTGAACTGTGTTGTGCTTTTAAAATGGTTGAAAGCACAGTGATAACTATACCAACAACCAGACATCGTCTTCCCATTTGAACTGTGTTGTGCTTTTAAAATGGTTGAAAGCACAATGATAACTATACCAACAACCAGACATCGTCTTCCCATTTGAACTGTGTTGTGCTTTTAAAATGGTTGAAAGCACAGTGATAACTATACCAACAACCAGACATCGTCTTCCCATTTGAACTGTGTTGTGCTTTTAAAATGGTTGAAAGCACAGTGATAACTATACCAACAACCAGACATTGTCTTCCCATTTTAACTGTGTTGTGCTTTTAAAATGGTTGAAAGCACAGTGAAAACTATACCAACAACCAGACATTGTCTTCCCATTTGAACTGTGTTGTGCTTTTAAAATGGTTGAAAGCACAGTGAAAACTATACCAACAACCAGACATTGTTTTTTTCCATTGAAATGTTGTTGTGCTTTTAGATGGTTGAAAGCACAGTGATAAACACATTGGGAATTCAACAATGAGTCATTCCTTCCACCATTTTTCTAAACGAATCAACGGTACCACAGCTGGCTAATCGAAACTAGGCGATAGTGAACAGTCCCACAACAAAGACAAATTAGTCAAGGGGACATTGCTGCCCTCTGTCGTTTCTTCACGTTCTGTACATTCATTTCTCCAGAGAGAGGAGAAACATCCTGTTGTCTGCACTGAAACCACACACACATTGTGGCCTTTTAATATATACATTTGGCTTTAATATAAATTCACTGTAAACCCAATGAAAACATTTGTACACAGATTAGAAACATGATACATTTTATTTACAGTTTATAAATTGTACCATCACATCTAACCAAAACTTCAAACATTTGATGTTTTAACGAGTTAAATTGTCCCTGTACATTTCAAAAGCATAAAAACAAAAGGTTAGACATTTTTGTCAAAGATTAAAGGCATGATTATCTTCCCTTCCTTAGATAAAAACTCCTCACTCAGACAGACCCATTTAATAGGTCTGAACCCAACGAAGCCACTTCTAGTTAAGTGAGTCTGTTGTCTGGCCTCAGGCTATAATGAGGAAGTGAAACGACTAGGCACATGCCACAGAGTGAAACTAGTTTCTCTCTGTTCTTAAAATGGGTCTCTAGGTTCTCTTTCAAAAGGCCTGATTGACTCACTCACTCCAAAAACAAGTCATGGTTTGAATATGTTAATGAAGACTCACCTGAGACACCTGACACTCCACTGCATTAACACGCATCACGACGTTAAATACATGGACAAAACACAACACTTCTAAGTAATGAAAACAACTATTAAAAAGGTTAACAACTTTATTTATTAGAGGGTATTATCAATCTACAGTTGATATTAGAGGGTATTACCAATCTACAGTTGATGTTAAATGTAACTCTTGTAAATGTAACTATTAGAGGGTATTATCAGAGGGTATTACCAATCTACAGTTGATATTAGAGGGTATTACCAATCTACAGTTGATATTAGAGGGTATTACCAATCTACAGTTGATATCAGAGGGTATTACCAATCTACAGTTGATATTAGAGGGTATTACCAATCTACAGTTGATATTAGAGGGTATTACCAATCTACAGTTGATATCAGAGGGTATTACCAATCTACAGTTGATATTAGAGGGTATTACCAATCTACAGTTGATATTAGAGGGTATTACCAATCTACAGTTGATATTAGAGGGTATTATCAATCTACAGTTGATATTAGAGGGTATTATCAATCTACAGTTGATATTAGAGGGTATTACCAATCTACAGTTGATATTAGAGGGTATTATCAATCTACAGTTGATATTAGAGGGTATTATCAATCTACAGTTGATATTAGAGGGTATTATCAATCTACAGTTGATATTAGAGGGTATTATCAATCTACAGTTGATATTAGAGGGTATTATCAATCTACAGTTGATATCAGAGGGTATTATCAATCTACAGTTGATATTAGAGGGTATTATCAATCTACAGTTGATATTAGAGGGTATTATCAATCTACAGTTGATATTAGAGGGTATTATCAATCTACAGTTGATATTAGAGGGTATTATCAATCTACAGTTGATAAAAACAAACAGACCGTCACCAAAAAGCTTGTGGTTCTCAAACAGCCAAGACCTGAGACTGACGTGGAAAGCTCTTCAGTCACACCAACAGTAGACAATAAGGCAGGAGGGAAAATGCATTATCTGTCACACCAACAGTAGACAATAAGGCAGGAGGGTAAATGCATTATCTGTCACACCAACAGTAGACAATAAGGCAGGAGGGAAAATGCATTATCCAATGAGCTGCACTGAAAATTCATACACAGTCTTATTCAGGCAATGGCAGCTTGTAACAGAAAGGACATTTAAATTCAGATTCAAGAATAAAACATTTTAAAAAAAATCCTAATTGAAAATACTAGATGGCACTTTTCAAATCTTTGAATCAGCATTCCAATTCGCTTCCTGACTACTGAACTGAATTGAGGCCTTCCTTCCTTCAATCATAGGCTGTACTCCACATTGAAGGCCTTTACATAGATAACAGTGATACTCTACATTGAAGACCTTTACATAGATAACAGTGATACTCCACATTGAAGACCTTTACATAGATAACAGTGATACTCCACATTGAAGGCCTTTACATAGATAAGTGATACTCCACATTAAAGGCCTTTACATAGATAACAGTGATACTCCACATTGAAGGCCTTTACATAGATAACAGTGATACTCCACATTGAAGGCCTTTACATAGATAACAGTGATACTCCACATTGAAGGCCTTTACATAGATAACAGTGATACTCCACATTAAAGGCCTTTACATAGATAACAGTGATACTCCACATTGAAGGCCTTTACATAGATAATAGTGATACTCCACATTGAAGACCTTTACATAGATAACAGTGATACTCCACATTGAAGACCTTTACATAGATAACAGTGATACTCCACATTGAAGACCTTTACATAGATAACAGTGATACTCCACATTGAAGGCCTTTACATAGATAACAGTGATACTCCACATTGAAGGCCTTTACATAGATAACAGTGATACTCCACATTAAAGGCCTTTACATAGATAACAGTGATACTCCACATTAAAGGCCTTTACATAGATAACAGTGATACTCCACATTGAAGGCCTTTACATAGATAACAGTGATACTCCACATTGAAGACCTTTACATAGATAACAGTGATACTCCACATTGAAGACCTTTACATAGATAACAGTGATACTCCACATTGAAGACCTTTACATAGATAACAGTGATACTCCACATTGAAGACCTTTACATAGATAATAGTGATACTCCACATTGAAGGCCTTTACATAGATAACAGTGATACTCCACATTGAAGACCTTTACATAGATAACAGTGATACTCCACATTGAAGACCTTTACATAGATAACAGTGATACTCCACATTGAAGGCCTTTACATAGATAAGTGATACTCTACATTGAAGGCCTTTACATAGATAACAGTGATACTCCACATTGAAGACCTTTACATAGATAACAGTGATACTCCACATTGAAGACCTTTACATAGATAACAGTGATACTCCACATTGAAGACCTTTACATAGATAATAGTGATACTCCACATTGAAGGCCTTTACATAGATAACAGTGATACTCCACATTGAAGACCTTTACATAGATAACAGTGATACTCCACATTGAAGGCCTTTACATAGATAACAGTGATACTCCACATTGAAGGCCTTTACATAGATAACAGTGATACTCCACATTGAAGACCTTTACATAGATAACAGTGATACTCCACATTGAAGGCCTTTACATAGATAACAGTGATACTCCACATTGAAGACCTTTACATAGATAACAGTGATACTCCACATTGAAGGCCTTTACATAGATAACAGTGATACTCCACATTGAAGGCCTTTACATAGATAACAGTGATACTCTACATTGAAGACCTTTACATAGATAACAGTGATACTCCACATTGAAGACCTTTACATAGATAACAGTGATACTCCACATTGAAGACCTTTACATAGATAAGTGATACTCCACATTGAAGACCTTTACATAGATAACAGTGATACTCCACATTGAAGGCCTTTACATAGATAACAGTGATACTCCACATTGAAGACCTTTACATAGATAACAGTGATACTCCACATTGAAGGCCTTTACATAGATAACAGTGATACTCCACATTGAAGGCCTTTACATAGATAACAGTGATACTCCACATTGAAGGCCTTTACATAGATAACAGTGATACTCCACATTGAAGACCTTTACATAGATAACAGTGATACTCCACATTAAAGGCCTTTACATAGATAACAGTGATACGCTCCACCTCTAGTCGGCATGGTGTCTAGCAGGGTTCCCCAACTGACAGACCCTTTTATTTGGCCCCCCCAACTTTTCTCAACCCCAAAATTATATAATTATATATATATAAAAACATAAAAAATAAAGAAAATTATATATCATTTTTTTTATTTTATTTTACTTTTTGTAGAATTGCTATTGTTGAACATAAAAGACTGTACAAACACCAGGAAATCAGCTCCAAGTGATTTTCATTTAGTTCAAGTATTCCCACACATAAGAGCGATATATATGCGAGGGTTTACAAATGTAAGCAAGGTTCTAAATTATTATATATTTGTCAAATATTACATCCGTTTGGGTTTCTTGCAGTCAATTTGCCGTCTACAAATGATTTATAATTATGTTCCGGCCCCCTGAACTTCTGCTGAAGGAAAAACACCATCCGGTGGCTGAATCTATTTGATGATCCCTGATCTACAGGCTTTACTTCGTTGTGTTACTGTCGTCCTGTTATTGATGTGACCGAGTTCAGCCTGGCAGCTAGGCCCTTTGTGAAGTCTGACCTACAGGCTGTACTTCGTTGTGTTACTGTCGTCCTGTTATTGATGTGACCGAGTTCAGCCTGGTAGCTAGGCCCTTTGTGATCCCTGACCTACAGGCTTTACTTCGTTGTGTTACTGTCGTCCTGTTATTGATGTGACCGAGTTCAGCCTGGCAACTAGGCCCTTTGTGAAGTCTGACCTACAGGCTTTACTTCGTTGTGTTACTGTCGTCCTGTTATTGATGTGACCGAGTTCAGCCTGGCAGCTAGGCCCTTTGTGATCCCTGACCTACAGGCTTTACTTCGTTGTGTTACTGTCGTCCTGTTATTGATGTGACCGAGTTCAGCCTGGCAGCTAGGCCCTTTGTGATCCCTGACCTACAGGCTTTACTTCGTTGTGTTACTGTCGTCCTGTTATTGATGTGACCGAGTTCAGCCTGGCAGCTAGGCCCTTTGTGAAGTCTGACCTACAGGCTTTACTTCGTTGTGTTACTGTCGTCCTGTTATTGATGTGACCGAGTTCAGCCTGGCAGCTAGGCCCTTTGTGAAGCCTGACCTACAGGCTTTACTTCGTTGTGTTACTGTCGTCCTGTTATTGATGTGACCGAGTTCAGCCTGGCAGCTAGGCCCTTTGTGAAGTCTGACCTACAGGCTTTACTTCGTTGTGTTACTGTCGTCCTGTTATTGATGTGACCGAGTTCAGCCTGGCAGCTAGGCCCTTTGTGAAGTCTGACCTACAGGCTTTACTTCGTTGTGTTACTGTCGTCCTGTTATTGATGTGACCGAGTTCAGCCTGGTAGCTAGGCCCTTTGTGAAGTCTGACCTACAGGCTTTACTTCGTTGTGTTACTGTCGTCCTGTTATTGATGTGACCGAGTTCAGCCTGGCAGCTAGGCCCTTTGTGAAGTCTGACCTACAGGCTTTACTTCGTTGTGTTACTGTCGTCCTGTTATTGATGTGACCGAGTTCAGCCTGGCAGCTAGGCCCTTTGTGAAGTCTGACCTACAGGCTTTACTTCGTTGTGTTACTGTCGTCCTGTTATTGATGTGACCGAGTTCAGCCTGGCAGCTAGGCCCTTTGATGATCCCTGACCTACAGGCTTTACTTCGTTGTGTTACTGTCGTCCTGTTATTGATGTGACCGAGTTCAGCCTGGCAGCTAGGCCCTTTGATGATCCCTGACCTACAGGCTTTACTTCGTTGTGTTACTGTCGTCCTGTTATTGATGTGACCGAGTTCAGCCTGGCAGCTAGGCCCTTTGTGAAGTCTGACCTACAGGCTTTACTTCGTTGTGTTACTGTCGTCCTGTTATTGATGTGACCGAGTTCAGCCTGGCAGCTAGGCCCTTTGTGATCCCTGACCTACAGGCTTTACTTCGTTGTGTTACTGTCGTCCTGTTATTGATGTGACCGAGTTCAGCCTGGCAGCTAGGCCCTTTGTGATCCCTGACCTACAGGCTTTACTTCGTTGTGTTACTGTCGTCCTGTTATTGATGTGACCGAGTTCAGCCTAGCAGCTAGGCCCTTTGTGATCCCTGACCTACAGGCTTTACTTCGTTGTGTTACTGTCGTCCTGTTATTGATGTGACCGAGTTCAGCCTGGCAGCTAGGCCCTTTGTGAAGTCTGACCTACAGGCTTTACTTCGTTGTGTTACTGTCGTCCTGTTATTGATGTGACCGAGTTCAGCCTGACAGCTAGGCCCTTTGTGAAGTCTGACCTACAGGCTTTACTTCGTTGTGTTACTGTCGTCCTGTTATTGATGTGACCGAGTTCAGCCTGACAGCTAGGCCCTTTGTGAAGTCTGACCTACAGCAGCTACTATGTTTATAATATTCATTATATTTTCAACCAAAAACAAGTTGTGGGAAACATTAAGTGGCTCTAATCTATTCTATTTTTAGAAGGCTGTTGGTAAAATTATGATTAAATGACTGAACAAATGATTTTAAATGGAACTGTAACTAAGTAAACTTATACTCTGTTTTATTATATCTGATTAACAATATGAGTTCATACGATGGGAAAAAAATAATGGCATAATTAAATTACAGTAACAAAGGCTTAGTAGGTTTATTGGCCGGTACACTGGGAGGTCTGTCCCGATCATCGTAGGGCTCATCATAACGATCACTGTACCGTCCGCCGTCACTGCGTTCATCGTAAACACGATCGCGGTCGTACCGGTCACGGCGGTCAGAGTAGCGGTCGTCCTGGTCCCTGCGGTCATCGTGGCGCTCGCGGCGGTCATCGTAGTCGCTGCGGCGGTCATCGTAGTCGCTGCGGCGGTCATCGTAGTCGCTGCGGCGGTCATCGTAGTCCTTCTCACTGCGTTCCTTGTACTGGTCGCGACGGTCCACGATCTTGGGTAGGCGGTCATCGTAGTCGCTGCGGCGGTCATCGTAGTCCTTCTCGCTGCGTTCCTTGTACTGGTCGCGGCGGTCCACGATCTTGGGTGGGTGGTCTTCATCGTCGCCTTCCTTGCTGCGCGTCTGGCGAACCTCGCCGTTCACCACGGGTTTGTCGTCGTGGAACTCCTCCCCCTCTGGAACCCTGAGGACATATCAGTGGACAGGAGACTCACCATCTCAGTTCTCATGGTGTGTGTGTGTGTGACAGACCATACATACCCCATAGCGTACTCCTCTGCTTTGTCCTTCTTCTTCCTGCAGCAGCAGCAGTAGATGAGGATGATGAGCAGCACCAGAACACCAACCACAACGCCGCCAATGATACCCGCTGTTGAACCCAGGGCCATAGACGCTACAGGAGAGAGAGGTGGTGAAGAGGTGAGGTGAGGAGGAGAGGTGAGGTGAGGAAGATGGATGAGAAATGGAAGAGGAGAGGTGAGAAGAGGAAAAGAGGTGAGGAGAGGAGAGGTGAGGAGAGGAGAGGAAAAGAGGAGAGGAGAGGAGAGGAGAGGAAAAGAGGAGAGGAGAGGTGAGGAGAGGAGGAGAGGTGAGGAGAGGAGGAGAGGAGAGGAGGAGAGGAGAGGAGAGGAGAGGAGAGGAGAGGAGAGGAGAGGAGAGGAGAGGAGAGGAGAGGAGAGGAGAGGAAAAGAGGAGAGGAGAGGTGAGGAGAGGTGAGGAGAGGAAAAGAGGTGAGTAGAGGAGAGGTGAGGAGAGGAGAGGAGAGGTGAGGAGAGGTGAGGAGAGGTGAGGAGAGGTGAGGAGAGGTGAGGAGAGGTGAGGAGAGGAAAAGAGGTGAGTAGAGGAAAAGAGGTGAGAAGAGGAGAGGTGAGGAGAGGAGAGGAGAGGAAAAGAGGTGAGGAGAGGAAAAGAGGTGAGAAGAGGAGAGGTGAGGAGAGGAAAAGAGGTGAGGAGAGGAAAAGAGGTGAGAAGAGGAGAGGTGAGGAGAGGAGAGGTGAGGAGAGGAAAAGAGGTGAGAAGAGGAGAGGTGAGGAGAGGAGAGGAGAGGTGAGGAGAGGAGAGGAGAGGAAAAGAGGTGAGTAGAGGAAAAGAGGTGAGAAGAGGAGAGGTGAGGAGAGGAAAAGAGGTGAGTAGAGGAGAGGAGGAGAGGTGAGGAGAGGAGAGGTGAGGAGAGGAAAAGAGGTGAGTAGAGGAAAAGAGGTGAGAAGAGGAGAGGTGAGGAGAGGAGGAGAGGAGAGGAGAGGAGAGGAGAGGAGAGGAGAGGAGAGGAGAGGAGAGGAGAGGAGAGGAGAGGAGAGGAGAGGAGAGGAGAGGAGAGGAGAGGAGAGGAGAGGAAAAGAGGTGAGAAGAGGAGAGGTGAGGAGAGGAGAGGTGAGGAGAGGAAAAGAGGTGAGTAGAGGAGAGGTGAGGAGAGGTGAGTAGAGGAGAGGAGAGGAGAGGTGAGGAGAGGAAAAGAGGTGAGTAGAGGAGAGGTGAGGAGAGGAGGAGAGGAGAGGAGAGGAAAAGAGGTGAGTAGAGGAAAAGAGGTGAGAAGAGGAGAGGTGAGGAGAGGAAAAGAGGTGAGAAGAGGAGAGGTGAGGAGAGGAGGAGAGGTGAGAAGAGGAAAGGTGAGGAGAGGAGAGGAGAGGTGAGGAGAGGAAAAGAGGTGAGAAGAGGAGAGGTGAGGAGAGGAGAGGAGAGGAGAGGAGAGGTGAGGAGAGGAGAGGTGAGGAGAGGAGAGGAGAGGAGAGGAGAGGTGAGGAGAGGAGAGGAGAGGAGAGGTGAGGAGAGGTGAGAAGGAGAGGGGAGAAGGAGAAGAGAAGAGGTGAGAAGAGGAGAGGTGAGAAGGAGAGAGGTGAGAAGGGGAGAGGTGAGAAGGAGAGAGGTGAGAAGGAGAGAGGTGAGAAGGAGAGAGGTGAGAAGGAGAGAGGTGAGAAGGAGAGAGGTGAGAAGGAGAGAGGTGAGAAGGAGAGAGGTGAGAAGGAGAGAGGTGAGAAGGAGAGAGGTGAGAAGGAGAGAGGTGAGAAGGAGAGAGGTGAGAAGGAGAGGTGAGAAGAGAAGAGGTGATATGAGGTGATATGAGGTGAGGAGAGTTGGTGAGAAGAGGAGAGGCGAGCATGAGAGGAGAGGCGAAGTGGAGAGGAGAGGCGAAGTGGAGAGGAGAGGCGAAGTGGAGAGGAGAGGCGAAGTGGAGAGGAGAGGCGAAGTGGAGAGGAGAGGCGAAGTGGAGAGGAGAGGCGAAGTGGAGAGGAGAGGCGAAGTGGAGAGGAGAGGCGAAGTGGAGAGGAGAGGAGAGGCGAAGTGGAGAGGAGAGGCGAAGTGGAGAGGAGAGGCGAAGTGGAGAGGCGAAGTGGAGAGGCGAAGTGGAGAGGCGAAGTGGAGAGGCGAAGTGGAGAGGCGAAGTGGAGAGGCGAAGTGGAGAGGCGAAGTGGAGAGGCGAAGTGGAGAGGAGGAAGGGCGAGGAGGAGGAAGGGCGAGGAGAAGGAAGGGCGAGGAGGAGGAAGGGCGAGGAGGAGGAAGGGCGAGGAGGAGGAAGGGCGAGGAGGAGGAGAGGCGAGGAGGAGGCAAGGCGAGGAGGAGGTGGCGAGAAGTGGAGAGGAGATGCGAGGTGAAGAGGAGCGAGGTGAGGAGGAGAGTCGGGTCGGAGAGGCGAGGAGGAGCATGAGAGGAGAGGAGGAGCATGAGAGAAGAGGTGTAGCATGAGAGGATGAGTATCCTGTTACAGGACCATCCTCATGTGATGGTTACATTGCCTCAGATCTGAACATTTGTGTTAGCTCCCAGAGATAATGCCTAAGCTTTAGCTCAGCAGTCTCGTATTGTGCACTCACGTGGCATGACGGACAGCGTCAGGTTGCATTTGGCACTGCGGATCTTATTAGTGGAGGTACAGACGTAGTATCCTGAGGATTCCATGGTGAGGTTGAAGAGAGACAGGACACCATCCTCTGGAAGAGACGGAGACAACCTGTTAGGTCAGGAGTCAAGGTCATAGTCAAGGTCATAGTCAAGGTCATAGTCAAGGTCATAGTCAAGGTCATAGTCAAGGTCATAGTCAAGGTCATAGTCAAGGTCATATCAAGTGAAGATTAACAAGCACACACAGACACTACATACTGTCTGTTGTCCTGGGTGCAGGTGCTCGGGGCATGTTTCTGACGTCGTAGCCCTGCCACTTGTAGGTAGGAAGAGGAGAGCCCTCTTCAGACTGACAGGTGAGACTGATGTTCTGGAAGTACTCTGCCTTCCCATCGACCTTACAGACAGGCACAGAGGGAGCCACTGTGGACACAATATGTTTTGCAACGTTAAGTTAAACAGTAATCATCGACACTTTACGGATTTCTAAGGTTTATTATGGAATAAAGCGGAAACGAAGCTAAATTCTACGGTTTATTATGTAATATTCTACGGGAGTCATTGTTGTTTTTTACCCAGGACCACCAGACGGGTGGTGTCAGCCAGCTGACCCTTGTCATCCTTGGGGATGGCGACCCGACACTCGAATAGTCGGTTGTCCTGGAGACCGATGGAGGAGAGCTTCAGGTTGGCTACTCCTTTAGCTATGTCCTGCTCCAGGGAAGCTCTTCCTTCATACCTGTCACTGATGTCCAGGTCACCAGTAGAGTAGGAGGTAAGGACGGACACCTGGAAACAACAATGTCAACAACAACATGGAAGCACCAATGCTAACCTCCTCTGTTATTGGTAATGGTGAGAGTTTAGGCTGTCTTGGGGGTAGGATCTTTGATCCTCTAACTTTCTCACTCATCATTATTCACTATTCATGCAGAATTATCCTTAACCATGGAAGCATCCACGTTAATGTAGATTTGTTCAGAAACATTTTCTATTCTTATTTTACAATAAAAGTGACTCCAAAATGACACGATACATTATTTACCATTCATTTCGATTGGGCACAAAATAATCTGAAAAACTAACTGCAAATGCATCCAACAAACTAGGTGTTATAATTATGTCTGTACGGAATATGGGACCCAAAAACTACTGTATTTATAACAATATTTAAGGGTGTTAATTTTGACCCCTAACTTCTTGGGGGAATTAATTACTTGTTAAGTCAAATCACTTTCTCTGCACAACTGTAGTATAAAAATGTCCCAATCATTGCTCATCTTTATCAAGGGGATCAATAGTTTAAACCCACTGAATGTAAAAGAGCTGATCAGAGTGATTTCTGGTTGGTTTATTACCTCTGGCTCTCCGGGTTTGTCTGCTTCAGCCAACCAGGATATGACGACCAGATTGTTGATTGGGTTCTTGGGTTTGAAGCTGCATGGTATAGTGATGTTGTCTCCCCTGGCGAACTCATAGGACTGCTGAGGGATGGACACCTCTAAAGCTACAGTCATGGACACGACTGGGACAGAGAGAGACAGACAGGAAGAAACAGGAAGACAGGTTTTACAGACACTGACGTATAGAGCTGTAGGAGGTGAACACTGTTAAAATGAAGTGCTTTGTAACACTAAAACTAATGGCAAATGAGCTGCCACCAACTTCAAGGAGAGGAAACCTTAAAGTACCACAAGAACGGAATTATTTTTTTTCAACTGAAAGACGATTCCCATGATGTTGCACAATAATTCAAGAAGTCATTGTTTTATTCAAAGTATGATATATTTAGGCTTGAAGTGGGGACATTGGATATTTCCGTGTCAGCGCTGTGTTTCCCCAATAGGACATAACATGCTAATACTTTCCAGTCTACATTTATTGTCAGCGCTGTGTTTCCCCAATAGGACATAACATGCTAATACTTTCCAGTCTACATTTATTGTCAGCGCTGGGTTTCCCCAATAGGACATAACATGCTAATACTTTCCAGTCTACATTTATTGTCAGCGCTGGGTTTCCCCAATAGGACATAACATGCTAATACTTTCCAGTCTACATTTATTGTCAGCGCTGGGTTTCCCCAATAGGACATAACATGCTAATACTTTCCAGTCTACATTTATTGTCAGCGCTGGGTTTCCCCAATAGGACATAACATGCTAATACTTTCCAGTCTACATTTATTGTCAGCGCTGGGTTTCCCCAATAGGACATAACATGCTAATACTTTCCAGTCTACATTTATTGTCAGAGCTGTGTTTCCCCAATAGGACATAACATGCTAATACTTTCCAGTCTACATTTATTGTCAGCGCTGGGTTTCCCCAATAGGACATAACATGCTAATACTTTCCAGTCTACATTTATTGTCAGAGCTGTGTTTCCCCAATAGGACATAACATGCTAATACTTTCCAGTCTACATTTATTGTCAGAGCTGTGTTTCCCCAATAGGACATAACATGCTAATACTTTCCAGTCTACATTTATTGTCAGAGCTGTGTTTCCCCAATAGGACATAACATGCTAATACTTTCCAGTCTACATTTATTGTCAGAGCTGTGTTTCCCCAATAGGACATAACATGCTAATACTTTCCAGTCTACATTTATTGTCAGAGCTGTGTTTCCCCAATAGGACATAACATGCTAATACTTTCCAGTCTACATTTATTGTCAGCGCTGTGTTTCCCCAATAGGACATAACATGCTAATACTTTCCAGTCTACATTTATTGTCAGCGCTGGGTTTTATTTCAATGTAACCACCCAACAGCATGGCATTGTATATTAATCAGAAACATCTGCAAAGTTCTTCCTCCGTAGCATACACCTGGCCACCTGAGCCAAGCAGCTTTTCTCTGTAACATACACCTGGCCACCTGAGCCATGCAGCTTTTCTCTGTAACATACACCTGGCCACCTGAGCCATGCAGCTTTTCTCTGTAACATACACCTGGCCACCTGAGCCATGCAGCTTTTCTCTGTAACATACACCTGGCCACCTGAGCCATGCAGCTTTTCTCTGTAACATACACCTGGCCACCTGAGCCATGCAGCTTTTCTCTGTAACATACACCTGGCCACCTGAGCCATGCAGCTTTTCTCTGTAACATACACCTGGCCACCTGAGCCATGCAGCTTTTCTCTGTAACATACACCTGGCCACCTGAGCCATGCAGCTTTTCTCTGTAACATACACCTGGCCACCTGAGCCATGCAGCTTTTCTCTGTAACATACACCTGGCCACCTGAGCCATGCAGCTTTTCTCTGTAACATACACCTGGCCACCTGAGCCATGCAGCTTTTCTCCTTAGCATACACCTGGCCACCTGAGCCAAGCAGCTTTTCTCTGTAACATACACCTGGCCACCTGAGCCATGCAGCTTTTCTCCGTAACATACACCTGGCCACCTGAGCCATGCAGCTTTTCTCCGTAACATACACCTGGCCACCTGAGCCATGCAGCTTTTCTCCTTAGCATACACCTGGCCACCTGAGCCATGCAGCTTTTCTCCATAACATACACCTGGCCACCTGAGCCATGCAGCTTTTCTCCATAACATACACCTGGCCACCTGAGCCATGGAGCTTTTCTCCGTAACATACACCTGGCCACCTGAGCCATGCAGCTTTTCTCTGTAACATACACCTGGCCACCTGAGCCATGGAGCTTTTCTCCATAACATACACCTGGCCACCTGAGCCATGCAGCTTTTCTCTGTAACATACACCTGGCCACCTGAGCCATGCAGCTTTTCTCTGTAACATACACCTGGCCACCTGAGCCATGCAGCTTTTCTCTGTAACATACACCTGGCCACCTGAGCCATGCAGCTTTTCTCCATAACATACACCTGGCCACCTGAGCCATGCAGCTTTTCTCCGTAACATACACCTGGCCACCTGAGCCATGGAGCTTTTCTCCATAACATACACCTGGCCACCTGAGCCATGCAGCTTTTCTCCATAACATACACCTGGCCACCTGAGCCATGGAGCTTTTCTCCGTAACATACACCTGGCCACCTGAGCCAAGCAGCTTTTCTCCGTAACATACACCTGGCCACCTGAGCCATGGAGCCATGCAGCTTTTCTCCTTAGCATACACCTGGCCACCTGAGCCATGCAGCTTTTCTCCATAACATACACCTGGCCACCTGAGCCAAGCAGCTTTTCTCCGTAACATACACCTGGCCACCTGAGCCAAGCAGCTTTTCTCTGTAACATACACCTGGCCACCTGAGCCAAGCAGCTTTTCTCTGTAACATACACCTGGCCACCTGAGCCAAGCAGCTTTTCTCTGTAACATACACCTGGCCACCTGAGCCAAGCAGCTTTTCTCCGTAACATACACCTGGCCACCTGAGCCAAGCAGCTTTTCTCTGTAACATACACCTGGCCACCTGAGCCAAGCAGCTTTTCTCCGTAGCATACACCTGGCCACCTGAGCCAAGGAGCAAATTAAAACAGGGAGGAACTAGGGTTTTTGCACCTCCACTTTTCATTGTTTCCAGAAAATGATCAGTTTTAAAATAGTATATATTATAGCGAGAGAGTGAGAGATAGGAACTGACCGTTTTATAAATGCTATAATTGCATGAAGTGTTGCTTCACGACGACACGCTTCACTGCTGATTGGTGCAGCTAGAAACCACAAGCGTCTATCCTATTTTATAAACTGGATGGTTCCAGCCCTGAATGCTGAAACATGTAATTTTACTTCTCTTATTACGTTGGTACTGTAACCAGCTTATAATAGCAATAAGGCACCTCGGGGGTATGTGGTGTTTGGCCAATATACCACGGCTAAGGGCTGTGTCCATGCACGAAAAACAACATGGAGTTGGGCATATAACACACCTCCTCGTACCTTATTGCTACATTGAACATGCACCAGCAAAAGATAATTAAAGAAACAGGTTTATCCATTTTGTCGTTACATGTCATTTGAGACGTGCATCATGAAGTCATTGTAGCCAATCACTTCACTTCCCCTGTGAGAACCATAAGCACGGGCCGACTTGGCTTTGCTGTACTGCGGCCGAAGCCTGCCAACACAAGGTTGCACCATGTTCATTACAATGTAGAAAAACTCATGTCTCTTATGTAAGATGCCAACACTTTGGAGAGAACAATAGATGACGAAGTCAAAGACAGTGGTTTCAATCTGGGGTGAAGTTTTCCCTAAATGCTTCTGACAAATCCAGCTCCAGAACCAGGCTAGCCAGCGGTTCATCTTATTGAATAAGGTGAATAAGGTGTAAAATAATGCAACAATGACATAACATTAGCTAGCTAGATAAGGTTAGCATGCTAGCTACACTGACAGCTCTCAGTTCTCCATTTATTTTACCCCCCCCCCCCCCCCCCCCCCCCCCCAATAGCCTGCGTCATTCAAGAGGTGGAATTTAAACGAGCATTTCCACTCTGGGGCAGGAATTACGTCGAATAGCATTGCCTTCTGGTGGGCGCATTTAAACTTTGCTAGAGTATTAAAACACATGGGCGTAAGGTTTATGAGATAGTACACATTACATCTATAACGGTGAAGTAGGTGAGACATTGCACTCAGAATTGCAGCCAGGGTATGTGGATTAATGGAATTCTGGAATCTAGGTTTAGCAGTCATCTTAGATAAGGGTGTGCTGGAGTACAGAGGACAGCCTCACACTGCAGCAATATAAACCCACACAGGTAATGTCATAACACCGAGAGTCTTATTATGTTGTCCTCCGTTATGACAGGGCTTTAGAAACTAGAGGACGGGTTACACCCACTGACAGTAAGGGAGTGAGAAGCCTTGCACAAAACCTTGGCTTGTGCAAGACAGAACTGTTTTCACAAGTACAACCCTTGGACAGGACACTTGCGGATCGTAGGGCCTTACCCCCAATCACCTCAATGCTCCCATTACAGTCGTCGGGACGACACAGCCAGATATCAAACACCCAATCTTCCAATCTCAGGGCGGACATTCTAACCACAGACGTACACTATTATATAAATACTATAGCATGATTTACATGACTGGAAAAATACAAAGCATTAGTTTTCACATGGATTCATATGGAGGCTGTTGTCCTCCAGTGGGAATGCAAAGTGTTTAGGGTTGGGCACCTCTCCTGCCTGTGTCATCCAGCACTCTCTAACTATCAGCCCTCTCATCAGAATTACAGCTTCATCCATGTTTCTCAAATGTCACATTTCTAAGTGTTTAAGGTTAAGTTTAGGCATTAACTCTGAATTTAAGGTTAGGGTTAAGTTCAGGAATGAACTCCAAATTGTTAAGGCATTAACACCAAATGGTTAGGGTTAGCTACTAGGGTTAGGGTTAGCTACTAGGGTTAGCTACTAGGGTTAGCTACTAGGGTGCGGGTTAGCTACTAGGGTGCGGGTTAGCTACTAGGGTGCGGGTTAGCTACTAGGGTTAGCTACTAGGGTTAGGGTTAGCTACTAGGGTTAGGGTTAGCTACTAGGGTTAGCTACTAGGGTGCGGGTTAGCTACTAGGGTGCGGGTTAGCTACTAGGGTTAGCTACTAGGGTTAGGGTTAGCTACTAGGGTTAGGGTTAGCTACTAGGGTTAGGGTTAGCTACTAGGATTAGGGTTAGCTGTTAGGGTTAGCTACTAGGGTTAGGGTTAGCTACTAGGGTTAGGGTTAGCTACTAGGGTTAGCTACTAGGGTTAGAGTACTAAACTAACATATGGAATTGTTTTAATATGGTCATACCATGGATCATTTAGCTATTGGATTTAGAAGTTTAGGACCCCTAAAATAAAACAAAAATACATATATTTGATAAAATATTGAATTTGGCCTTTACTACTATAGCCCATAGAAACGCATTGAATAGTATTCATAAATGGCAAAAAAGACAGTCAAAAAATGAATCATAAAGGAATAAGGTTTTGAAGTGTCTCGTCCTATACCTAGGAGATAAGAAAGGAATAAGGTTTTAAAGTGTCTCATCCTATACCTAGGAGATAAGAAAGCAATATCTCTATATTGTAGATTTTGTGTGTGAATATATTTGTTGGAGCAAAACCACCTCCATTGGTTTGTATGGGTTATCTTGAGACTAGTCCAGGCGGTCTAAGGCACTGCATCGCAGTGCTAGAGGCGTCACTACAGACCCGGGTTCGATCCCGGGCTGTATCACAACCAGCTGTGATGGGGAGTCCCATAGGACTGCTCACAATTGGTCCAGCGTTGTCCAGGTTTGGGGAGGGAGGGTTTGGTCAGGGTAGGCCATCATTGTAAATAATAATTTGTTCTTAACGGACTTGCCTAGTTAAATGAAAGGTAAAATAAATAGTCCAAAACAGAGAATACCATCGTGTTCGTTCGTGAGAGTCTCCCCTTTCCATAGTGGTCGTTCATTGCAAGAAAACTGATATCTCTAGTTTAAATGGATGGATTCTGATGGGGATTGTTTTATTCTGTTACTTAGATTGACGCACAGGTACATCAACAGACTCAATGTTTTTTAAATTATGTTGCTCTCTGTTTCTTCTCTCTGGACGCCAGGCAGTAAATACTAAATGTATTGCATTATTTTACTTTCTGCTTTTTGATATACGTTAAGTGCATCCTGTTCTACCAATTTGTACAAAACAAGATGAGCTGAACACGTGAGGCGACGCCACACCGATACCATATACATGACTAAAAAAAACACATGGGTGTGGCTCTTGTTGTATAGCACAGAGACATTTATGAAATTATATGAGATCAGTAAACTCACCGAGACAAAGTAAAACGCCAGCAAACGTCCCTTTCTGCGAGGCCATCATCGATCAGTTACAGTTACGACCTCTCCGGTCACCAGCGTTGTTTTTTGTAGGCTAGGGACCGCGGACAAGACCTTGGCCAGGTAGAAGGCTCACTAGGCTGAGTACCAAAACTTGTGCTAAGTGCTTTCCTGGCTGCGAACAGGACTTCAAAATGATTGACGTTGTTATCTGCCAATCAGAACGTCGATATTTTGCAGGTAGCATTCTCTGCCCGCCCTCTTATCTTGTCGGTACATGCCCTGTTATTTTGTTTCTCTCACAAGACTAACCTTTTGCAACATTAACTCTACACTTTGTCAAGAGAAACTTGTATGCACTTGCAGTGACTAACTCTGACCAACAGCCATAAGAAACAAATGCTTTTTTGAATGCAAATAGATTATCTTCTCTTCTGTAGTTTGAATGTGCAGAATTGAGAGAGGACAGATGGTATTTTCACCAGTGGTGCCAGAATCCCTGAGAGAGAAACACCTTCACTATGATTATATATATATATATATTTATTTACTTATTTACTTATTCAAGCTTAAAGGTGAGGGAGGAGCGTGTGTGTGGGAAAGACTGGTCAGGTTTCAGTCAGGAACAGGAAGGGTGTATGTGTCAGAATTGGGGAAGCGTTACATCTAGTCAGACTGGTTTGAAAAGGGGTGTGTCATCTCCACAGCACAGAGTCCCTCACATACAGGTAACCTCCTCCCCCCTGCCAAACTGACACAGACACACCTACACACCCTTATTTTCTTGTTCCCCCTCTCTCTCTCTCTGTTATTGTTCTTGTCCCATTATGGCAAGGTGTTCTCTTTATAGTGACCAGAGCAATAGAAAGGAATAGTGAAAGGAATAGAGGGCCATTTTCCATGCATCGGTTTCTAGTAGTGTGTTCTGGCCTGATCACACGGAGGGTTTCTAGTAGTGAGGTAGAGGTGTTCTGGCCTGATCACACGGAGGGTTTCTAGTAGTGAGGTAGAGGTGTTCTGGCCTGATCACACGCAGAGTTTCTAGTAGTGTGTTCTGGCCTGATCACACGGAGGGTTTCTAGTAGTGAGTTAGAGGTGTTCTGGCCTGATCACACGGAGGGTTTCTAGTAGTGTGTTCTGGCCTGATCACACGGAGGGTTTCTAGTAGTGAGGTAAAGGTGTTCTGGCCTGATCACACGGAGGGTTTCTAGTAGTGAGGTAGAGGTGTTCTGGCCTGAATCAGAAGGAGCTCATCCTCTATCACCTGGATACAAGCTGTGTGTGTGTGTGTGTGTGTGTGTGTGTGTGTGTGTGTGTGTGTGTGTGTGTGTGTGTGTGTGTGTGTGTGTGTGTGTGTGTGTGTGTGTGTGTGTGTGAGAGAGAGAGACAGTAAGAGAGAGAGAGAGAGAGAGAGATCGAGAGAGATGTGGCTGAACCTTATCCTATATAGCAGCACCCTCAGTGCATCTATACGTAGGTTATAAACTAGAGCGGAATCTGTCTCCCCCTGTTTACTGTTGTCTCTGCAGTTTGTCAATGTTTTCATCTGGAGATGGACATTCTAGATGTGACTTGATATCGACCATGCTCTAATGACAACATGAGACTGAAAGGCTTAAATCCACCGCAGAGCAATTTCAGAGTTGATTGAGATTATACCAGCGTCCCAAATTATATCCTATTTCCTACATAGTGTACTACTTTTGACTAGAGCCCTAGTGAATAGGGTGCCATTGGGGACATGGCCTATGTGATTGTGATAGCAGACCGTTGTTTCCCTCTCCAATGGTGGTGAGTCATCAGAGATCAGGGAACAGCTGTGTGTGTGTGGTGTGTGTGTGTGTATCCTCCTAAAGCCATCGTCAGTCAGAGCTGAGAGGAGGATAAGGAGCTGATATTAAGACTGATTTAAAGATTAACACAACTCATCTCACCTCCTCATACTTCTTCATATCTCCTCCTGCCTCCTCACACCTCATACTTCTTCATACCTCCTGCCTCCTCACACCTCTTCATACCTCTTCATACCTCCTCACACCTCCTCCTGCCTCTTCATACCTCTTTACACCTGTGTTCTCACACCTCATACCTCTTCCTGTTTCCTCACACCTCATACCTCTTCCTGTTTCCTCACACCTCATACCTCTTCCTGTGTCCTCACACCTCCTCATACCTCTTCATACCTCCTCCTCATGCTTCTTCATACCTCCTGCCTCACACCTCCTCCTGTGTCCTCACACCTCCTCATACCTCTTCATACCTCCTCCTCATGCTTCTTCATACCTCCTGCCTCCTCACACCTCTTCATACCTCTTCATACCTCCTCACACCTCCTCTTGCCTCTTCATACCTCTTTACACCTGTTTCCTCACACCTCATACCTCTTCCTGTTTCCTCACACCTCATACCTCTTCCTGTTTCCTCACACCTCACACCTCTTCCTGTTTCCTCACACCGCATCACATCTACTCCTGCCACCTCACTTCCTCCTGCCTTTTCTCACTTTCTCACACGTTTGACCATGGGGCAGCCTCCGTCTTTTGGCTCCTAACTCTAGGAAACCAGAGTAATTACTCATGTTTGTCCTTCAGTCACAATTCTAGAAATGGTAGCCATTGATGTCTTGGCTTGATAATGAAGTCCTCTGCATTCAGCCAGACAGTCACTCAGCCAGACAGTCAGCCACCCAGCCCGCCAGTCAGTCAGTCACACAGCCAGCCAGTCAGTTAATCAGTCAGCTAGCTTGCCAACATTGAATAGAAACTCCTTTGTCAATGTGAAATAATAGCCAAGGTAAAACACTGTGGGGGGGAATACAAATAAATTATAACACAGTTATCTTGTCTTCATTGATTAGCTTCCTTCAGTGCTGAGCGTTTGTGTAGGAACGTTCTTCCTGAACTGACAAAACAGTTGACATTTAATCAACATGTGGCAGCTATTTGGAAAGGCTGGCTAGAAGATGGGTGGGGATAATTGGGGTAAAATTGAATTGCGACTTACATTTTCAAACTACTAGCATTAGTTCTAGTGCTTAGAGGAAGGAGCCTTCCAGAATGAAGGATGGCTGACATTTGGACGACATTTTAGATTCCTCAATGAAGAACACAGTCAATGAATGACAGAATAATAGCTTTCCAAGTGTTCATCTGTCTCTCTGTCTATTGCAGATGTCACTGGTTGAATAATGACTAAATAAGGAATAGTCCATTTATCAAAGTTGATTTAAATAATTAAAAGTTGATTTATTAAAGTTGATTTAAATAATGAATAGTTAATTTATTAAAAATGATTTAAACAATGAATAGCCCATTTATTAAAGTGTATTTCTCTAATTTGAAATGCCAGTTTTCAAGATGCCATTTGTTACAGACAATAAGCAATTTTTTGGGATAGTCTCAGTCTGGTAAAATGTCATCTTTAAAAGTGCTCTCTTCCTTTTCTTACAGACAATGAGCAACATTTTTGTCCCGCTCTCCCTGTCTCAGTTGGAAACGCAGGTTTTGAGATTGGGTGACATTTCGTTCTCCCCAGTCCCCAGCATAAACTGTATCTAACCATCAATCTTGACCACTAAACTAAATCCAACCAAAGTCTATGATGACCAAGCTCTATATTTATCCCAGGAGGATGAATGCAAGGACACATACTCAGCGAGCTTTACAGCAGTTTTACAGCAGTATTTGGTAAAAGACCAAGCTCATATTATGGCAAGAACAGCTCAAATAAGCAAAGAGAAATGACAGTATTACTTTAAGACATGAAGGTCAGTCAATCAGCAGCATTTCAAGTGCTGTTGCATAAACCATCAAGTACTATGATGAAACTGGCTCTCATCAGGACCGCCACAGGAAAGGAAGACCCAGAGTTACCTCTGCTGTGATGAAACTGGCTCTCATCAGGACCGCCACAGGAAAGGAAGACCCAGAGTTACCTCTGCTATGATGAAACTGGCTCTCATCAGGACCGCCACAGGAAAGGAAGACCCAGAGTTACCTCTGCTGTGATGAAACTGGCTCTCATCAGGACCGCCACAGGAAAGGAAGACCCAGAGTTACCTCTGCTGTGATGAAACTGGCTCTCATCAGGACCGCCACAGGAAAGGAAGACCCAGAGTTACCTCTGCTGTGATGAAACTGGCTCTCATCAGGACCGCCACAGGAAAGGAAGACCCAGAGTTACCTCTGCTGTGATGAAACTGGCTCTCATCAGGACCGCCACAGGAAAGGAAGACCCAGAGTTACCTCTGCTGTGATGAAACTGGCTCTCATCAGGACCGCCACAGGAAAGGAAGACCCAGAGTTACCTCTGCTATGATGAAACTGGCTCTCATCAGGACCGCCACAGGAAAGGAAGACCCAGAGTTACCTCTGCTGTGATGAAACTGGCTCTCATCAGGACCGCCACAGGAAAGGAAGACCCAGAGTTACCTCTGCTGTGATGAAACTGGCTCTCATCAGGACCGCCACAGGAAAGGAAGACCCAGAGTTACCTCTGCTGTGATGAAACTGGCTCTCATCAGGACCGCCACAGGAAAGGAAGACCCAGAGTTACCTCTGCTGTGATGAAACTGGCTCTCATCAGGACCGCCACAGGAAAGGAAGACCCAGAGTTACCTCTGCTATGATGAAACTGGCTCTCATCAGGACCGCCACAGGAAAGGAAGACCCAGAGTTACCTCTGCTATGATGAAACTGGCTCTCATCAGGACCGCCACAGGAAAGGAAGACCCAGAGTTACCTCTGCTATGATGAAACTGGCTCTCATCAGGACCGCCACAGGAAAGGAAGACCCAGAGTTACCTCTGCTGTGATGAAACTGGCTCTCATCAGGACCGCCACAGGAAAGGAAGACCCAGAGTTACCTCTGCTGTGATGAAACTGGCTCTCATCAGGACCGCCACAGGAAAGGAAGACCCAGAGTTACCTCTGCTGTGATGAAACTGGCTCTCATCAGGACCGCCACAGGAAAGGAAGACCCAGAGTTACCTCTGCTATGATGAAACTGGCTCTCATCAGGACCGCCACAGGAAAGGAAGACCCAGAGTTACCTCTGCTATGATGAAACTGGCTCTCATCAGGACCGCCACAGGAAAGGAAGACCCAGAGTTACCTCTGCTATGATGAAACTGGCTCTCATCAGGACCGCCACAGGAAAGGAAGACCCAGAGTTACCTCTGCTGTGATGAAACTGGCTCTCATCAGGACCGCCACAGGAAAGGAAGACCCAGAGTTACCTCTGCTGTGATGAAACTGGCTCTCATCAGGACCGCCACAGGAAAGGAAGACCCAGAGTTACCTCTGCTATGATGAAACTGTCTCTCATGAAGACCGCCACAGGAAAGGAAGACCCAGAGTTACCTCTGCTATGATGAAACTGGCTCTCATCAGGACCGCCACAGGAAAGGCAGACCCAGAGTTACCTCTGCTGCAGAGGATAAGTTCATTAGAGTGACCTCTGGTGCAGAGGATAAGTTCATTAGAGTTACCAGCCTCAGAAATTGCATCCCAAATAAACATTTCACAGAGTTCAAGTAACAGACACATCTCAGCATCAACTGTTCAGAGGACAGAATCAGGCCTTCGTGGTCAGATTGCTGCAAAGAAACCATTACTAAAGGACACCAATAAGAAGAAGAGACTTGCTTGGGCCAAGAAACACGAGCAATGGACATTAGACTGGTGGAAATCTGTCCTTTGGTCTGGAGTCGAAATTTGAGATTTTTAGTTCCAACTTGAAGACGATACACCATCCCATCTGGTTTGGTTATAGTGGGACTATCATTTGTTTTTTAACAGGACAATGACCCAACACACCTCCAGGCTGCGGAAGGGCTATTTGACCAGAAGGTGAGAGATGGAGTGCTGCGTCAGATGCCCTCCACAATGTCCCGACATTAACCAAATTCAGATGCTTTGGGATGAGTTGGACCGCAGACTAAAGGAAAAGCAGCCAACAAGTGCTCAGCGTATGTGGGAAGTCCTTCAAGACTGTTGAAAACGCATTCCAGGTGAAGCTGGTTAAGAGAGTGTCAAGAGTGAGCAATCAAGGCAAAGGGTGGCTAATTGACCAATCTCAAATATAAAATATATTTTGATTTGTTTAATACTTTTTTGGTTACTACATGATTCCATATGTGTTATTTCATAGATTTGATGTCTTCACTATTATTCTACAATTACATTTTTATTTTACCTTTATTTAACTAGGCAAGTCAGTTAAGAACTTAAGAACAAATTCTTATTTTCAATGACAGCCTAGGAACAGTGGGTAAACTGACTTGTTCAGGGGCAGAACGACAGATTTTTACCTCGTCAGCTCGAGGATTTGATCTTGCAACCTTTCGGCTACAAGTCCAAGGCTCTAACCACTAGGCTACCTGCCGAAAATAATACAAGTAAAGAAGAACCCTTGAATGAGTAGGTTTTCTAAATCTTTTGACCGGTAGTGTACATGTTTACCCATTTGATCAAAATAAGGATTGTGGTTTTACCTTTTAATGGTGGGCAGTGGAAAGGCTTAAAGAAGAGATGGAGAGAGAAAGACATGGTCTCCTTGAAGGACCCACATACTGTGCTTTTCAGTTCTTCCATTCTGAGAAGATGTGATGTCACACTTGAGACGGTCACTGTGTCAGCTGGAGGTCTGGTAGATGTCCTGATGGATGATACTTTATTTTCTAATCTCTCTCTCTCTCTCTCTCTCTCTCTCTCTCTCTCTCTCTCTCTCTCGCTCTCTCTCTCTCTCGCTCTGTCTCTCCCCCTCTCCCCCTGTCTCCCTCCCTCCCGCTCTCTCTCTCTGCCCCTCTCTCCCGCTCTCTCTCTCCCCCTCTCTTCCTCCCGCTCTCTCTCTCTCTCTCTCTCACAAAACATGAATCCCCAACATCATCACATCCACAGGGGTAAACATATTTTTTCCTAGGACCATTAATGCCCTCTCTAGTAAAAGAGATTGTTTGTCAATGAGTATAACCTGTATGAAACAAGGTTCAATAAAAATAATGGTTGGGTATTATCACCTCTCCATAGACTTTTGCTGCCAGCTCACAGCTGATATGAAATCAGTGTCAGTGTCACCAGAGCTCCTATATCTAAGTGAGAACACCAATGTCCCTGGGGATAGGATGATGAGCTCAATTGTACACAATCAGTTACACACAATCATATACAATCAATTATACACAATCAATATACAATCAATATACATAATCCATCATACACACATATGATATGTTGTCTATATAAGCTCAATAATAGTGCATTCAAGTAGTGCCACAGCCTTGGTACAAAATCAACTGCATTTTCTGGATTCCTCACATCCTTTCTCCTCACCTCCTTCTCAAAATCCATTGGATGAAGTCAGAGGAGAGAGAATGTGAGGAGAAATTCAATTGAGATTTTCCCATGGGGTCTTTGACTGAAAGGTCAATTTTGTGGTGTTAAATTAGTGGATGGCTGCAAGGTTGCAGGTTCAAGTTCAGCTCAGGAAACCAAAACTACTAACTACACTACAATATGTATTGCATTTTAATTTAGACAGTTGCGTTTTGTATCATTGTAAACAAATGCTAAAATTAAATTAATAAAAAGACTGTCCCCGGAAAAAATGTTTTTTCCGTTCTTGAGAGACGCTGCTGACAGAGCCACAGCGCTGACAGACCCACAGCGCGCGAAAGAGGACAGAAAAGCGCATTTTGCGCACGCGCATTTAAAGAACAGTAGAAGTCGCGTGGTCTAGTCAATACAACCCCACCTCAATCAGTGTTGGGATTGGGGACTATAGTTAGACCGCGCACGACGTCCAAGAAAGAACACTTTCAAATCGGATAATATAAATGTAGCCTATTACGTCAGAGTAAAACTCTCCAAAGTGGAAATGCATTTTTCTACGCACCAGTTGGAGACTATCAGTAAGGCAAATGAAGCGTATTTTATTTAAACTTTTATAAACAAGACATGGGATGTTGAGAGAATGTCCTTCGAAGAACCTTTTCATATTACACAAGAATTTGATTTGTACCAGAATGTGTCCAAATGGGCGCACCACGGTAATCACACAGGGGCCACTTCGGTACAATCTATGTTCTACATCAGCATCGCCATCACTGCCATTTATGGAGTCATCATTGTCGTGGGACTAATCGGTAACATAACCCTCATCAAGACATTGTCTTCCTCTAAATCCATGCGGAATGTCCCCAACCTCTTCATGTCGAGTCTCGCGTTCGGGGACTTGGTCCTCCTGGTTACTTGCGCGCCGGTGGATGCCAGTCGGTACCTCGCGGACGAGTGGCTCTTCGGAAGAGTTGGATGTAAACTCATACCATTCATCCAACTCACCTCCGTCGGAGTTTCTGTTTTTACCCTGACTGCGTTGTCTGCTGATAGGTAAATAGCCTTCACTTTATGTTTTAGTCTACTACACCCATATTGCAACATGGACGTTTAGTTATCCAACTTATCCATAGGCTACACATCCCATTGCCAACTGATCTGGTATTTTAATGTAGAGTTGTATAGTTAAATGGTTGTAGACTTGTAGTTACTTTAAGCTCAACATATTGTCGTTTAGGTAAAATGATGAAAACGGGATCCATCCTTATCGAATATTCTCTCCGAACGCATCTCTGGCGGGCGAGAGGTTCTTCGGCTAAACTCTATCGAGCTGGAAATTATATGAATTTAAACAACGGTATGGGTACAACCTGTCCAGAACATGCTGCTACTGAGACAATGCAGATACAATCTGATTTAATCTGTTGCGTTATTACGCATTCGGTTCAGTGGGATCATACTTTGATGAGAGATATGAGATGTGCTAGAGTCACAGAAATGAGATCTGACATATGAGTAGAAATGTTTAAGCGTGCGACTTCGTGCGTGTGCGTGTGTGTGTGTGTGCATGTGTGTGTTTGTGACAGTGAATGAGTGACGGTGCTTGCATGCATGGGCGTGCCTGTGTGTTGGGGGGGGGGGGGGGGGTCATAGGCTATATCCTTCCCACACAACTTCCCACAACCAACCTATTCATTGGGATGATATAGTTTGCATCCCAAATGGCACCCTTTCCCTATGTATCCACGGGGCTCTGGTCAAAAGTAGTGCACTAGGGAATAGGGTTTCATTTGGGGTTTCAAACGCTGCCATAAAGTGTGCATCCCTGTGGAGTGGGACGAGAAGACATCCATCATATAGACTGACCATCACCATGGCAGCCATATAATGATACCGTCTCCAGCTAGCCCATTACAATGTTCTGTGTCTTTGCTCTAATGTCTCTCATTTAGCCTACGATCCCATTAGCAGATAATAATCCATTCATAAATGACAGATACCTCCCCTCTCCTCACCAGCTTCCCAACGCTTCCTCCGTTTAAATCCTAACCATATACTTTCAAAACCAACGTTAAAATACTATGAGATCATTTCAATCAACTTTATCTGTGCTTGATTGAGCTTGCCTCAATGGAACCTGGCTCTCCAGGCGTGCAGGAGTAAACACTACAGCTGGACTATATATACTAGAGTACGTGGACACCCCTTTCAAAGTGGATTAGGTTATTTCTGCCACACCCGTTGCTGACAGGTGTATAAAATCAAGCACACAGCCATGCAATCTCCATAGACAAACATGTCCTTAAGCTCAGTGACTTTCAACGTGGCCCCACCGTCATAGGATGCTACCTTTCCAACAAGTCAGTTCGTCAAATTTCTGCCCCGGTCAACTGTAAGTGCTGTTATTGTGAAGTGGAAATGTCTAGGAGCCACAACGGCTCAGTTTAAGCCACATAAGGTCACAGAACGGGACCGCCGAGTGCTGAAGCGCATAGCACGTAAAAATCACCCTCAATACAGAGTTCCAAACTGCCTCTGGAAGATATGTCAGCACAATAACTGTTTGTTGGGTTGAAACGGGTTTCCTGGCTGAGGAGTCGCACACAAGCCTAAGAACATGCTCAATTCCAAGCGTCAGCTGGAGTGGTGTAAAGCTTGCCGCCACTGGACTCTGGAAACGCTACCTGCCCCAATGCATAGTGCCAACTGTAAAGTTTGGTGGATGAGGAATAATGGTCTGGGGCTGTTTGTCATGGTTCGGGCTAGGCCCCTTAGTTCCAGTGAAGGGAAATATTAACGCTACAGCATACAATGACATTCTAGATGATTCTGTGCTTCCAACTTTGTGGCAACAGTTTGGGGAAGGCCTTTTCCTGTTTCAGCATTACAATGCCAAAATGCATAAAGCGAGGTCCATACAGAAATGGTTTGTCGAGATTGGTGTGGAAGAACTTGACTGGCCTGCACAGAGCCCTGACCTCAACCCCATCGAACACATTTGGGATGAATTGGAATGCCGACTGCGAGCCAGTCCTAATCGCCCAACATCAGCGACCAACCTCACTAATGCTCTTGTGGCTGAATGGAAGAAAGTCCCCGCAGCAATGTTCCAACGTCTAGTGGAAAGCCTTCCCAGAAGAGTGGAGGCTGTTATAGCAGCAAAGGGGGACCAACTCCATATTAATGCCCATTATTTTGGAATGAGATGTTCAACAAATGAATAGAATGGAAGGAATAGTATAGAATGAACAGAAAATAATTGATAGTATAGAATGACTAGAATAGAAGGAATATAATAGAATAGAAGGAATAGTATAGAATGAATAGAATAGAAGGAATATAATAGAATGAATAGAATAGAATGAATAGAATAGAATGAATAGAATAGAATGAATAGTATAGAATGACTAGAATAGAAGGAATATAATAGAATAGAAGGAATAGTATAGAATGAATAGAATAGAAGGAATATAATAGAATGAATAGTATAGAATGACTAGAATAGAATGAATAGAATAGAAGGAATATAATAGAAGGAATAGAATAGAAGGAATAGTATAGAATGAATAGAATAGAAGGAATATAATAGAATGAATAGTATAGAATGACTAGAATAGAATGAATATAATAGAATAGAAGGAATAGTATAGAATGAATAGAATAGAAGGAATATAATAGAATGAATAGAATAGAATGAATAGAATAGAAGGAATATAATAGAATGAATAGAATAGAATGAATAGAATAGAATGAATAGAATAGAAGGAATAGAATAGAATGAATAGTATAGAATGACTAGAATAGAAGGAATATAATAGAATAGAAGGAATAGTATAGAATGAATAGAATAGAAGGAATATAATAGAATGAATAGAATAGAATGAATAGAATAGAAGGAATATAATAGAATGAATAGAATAGAATGAATAGAATAGAATGAATAGAATAGAAGGAATAGAATAGAATGAATAGAATAGAATGACTAGAATAGAAGGAATATAATAGAATAGAAGGAATAGTATAGAATGAATAGAATAGAAGGAATATAATAGAATGAATAGAATAGAATGAATAGAATAGAAGGAATATAATAGAATGAATAGTATAGAATGAATAGAATAGAAGGAATATAATAGAAGGAATATAATAGAATGAATAGAATAGAATGAATAGAATAGAAGGAATATAATAGAATGAATAGAATAGAATGAATAGAATAGAATGAATAGAATAGAAGGAATAGAATAGAATGAATAGTATAGAATGACTAGAATAGAATGAATATAATATAATAGAATGAATAGTATAGAATGAATAGTATAGAAGGAATAGAATAGAAGGAATAGTATAGAATGAACAGAATATAATGAATAGTATAGAATGAACAGAATATAATGAATAGTATAGAATGAATAGAATAGAATGAATAGTATAGAAGGTATAGAATAGAATGAATATAATAGAATGAATAGAATAGAAGGAATTGAATAGAATGAATAGTATAGAAGGAATAGAATAGAATGAATAGTATAGAATGACTAGAATAGAAGGAATATAATAGAATGAATAGAATAGAATGAATAGAATAGAAGGAATATAATAGAATGAATAGAATAGAATGAATAGAATAGAATGAATAGAATAGAAGGAATAGAATAGAATGAATAGTATAGAATGACTAGAATAGAAGGAATATAATAGAATAGAAGGAATAGTATAGAATGAATAGAATAGAAGGAATATAATAGAATGAATAGAATAGAATGAATAGAATAGAAGGAATATAATAGAATGAATAAAATAGAATGAATAGAATAGAATGAATAGAATAGAAGGAATAGAATAGAATGAATAGTATAGAATGACTAGAATAGAAGGAATATAATAGAATAGAAGGAATAGTATAGAATGAATAGAATAGAAGGAATATAATAGAATGAATAGAATAGAATGAATAGAATAGAAGGAATATAATAGAATGAATAGAATAGAATGAATAGAATAGAATGAATAGTATAGAATGAATAGAATAGAAGGAATATAATAGAAGGAATATAATAGAATGAATAGAATAGAATGAATAGAATAGAAGGAATATAATAGAATGAATAGAATAGAATGAATAGAATAGAATGAATAGAATAGAAGGAATTGAATAGAATGAATAGAATAGAAGGAATAGAATAGAATGAATAGTATAGAATGACTAGAATAGAATGAATATAATATAATAGAATGAATAGTATAGAATGAATAGAATAGAAGGAATATAATATAATAGAATGAATAGTATAGAATGAATAGAATATAATGAATAGTATAGAATGAACAGAATATAATGAATAGTATAGAATGAACAGAATATAATGAATAGTATAGAATGACTAGAATAGAATGAATATAATATAATAGAATGAATAGTATAGAATGAATAGAATATAATGAATAGTATAGAATGAACAGAATATAATGAATAGTATAGAATGAACAGAATATAATGAATAGTATAGAATGACTAGAATAGAAGGAATAGTATAGAAGGTATAGAATAGAATGAATATAATAGAATGAATAGAATAGAAGGTATAGAATAGAATGAATATAATAGAATGAATAGAATAGAAGGACTTGAATAGAATATAATGAATAGAATAGAATGAATAGTATAGAAGGTATAGAATAGAATGAATAGTATAGAATGACTAGAATAGAATGAATAGTATAGAAGGTATAGAATAGAATGAATATAATAGAATGAATAGAATAGAATGAATAGTATAGAAGGTATAGAATAGAATGAATAGTATAGAATGACTAGAATAGAATGAATAGTATAGAAGGTATAGAATAGAATGAATATAATAGAATGAATAGAATAGAATGAATAGTATAGAAGGTATAGAATAGAATGAATATAATAGAATGAATAGAATAGAAGGACTTGAATAGAATATAATGAATAGAATAGAAGGAATAGAATAGAATGAATAGTATAGAATGAATAGAATAGAAGGACTTGAATAGAATATAATGAATAGAATAGAAGGAATAGAATAGAATGAATAGTATAGAATGAATAGAATATAATGAATAGAATAGAAGGTATAGAATAGAATGAATATAATAGAATGAATAGAATAGAAGGACTTGAATAGAATATAATGAATAGAATAGAAGGAATAGAATAGAATGAATAGTATAGAATGAATAGAATATAATGAATAGAATAGAAGGAATAGAATAGAATGAATAGTATAGAATGAATAGAATATAATGAATAGAATAGAAGGAATAGAATAGAATGAATAGTATAGAATGACTAGAATAGAAGGACTTGAATAGAATATAATGAATATAATATAATGAATAGAATAGAAGGAATAGAATATAATAGAATGAATAGAATAGAAGGAATAGAATAGAAGGAATAGAATAGAATGAATAGAATAGAAGGAATAGAATAGAATGAATAGTATAGAATGAATAGAATATAATGAATAGAATAGAAGGAATAGAATAGAATGAATAGTATAGAATGAATAGAATATAATGAATAGAATAGAAGGAATAGAATAGAATGAATAGTATAGAATGACTAGAATAGAAGGACTTGAATAGAAGGAATAGAATAGAATGAATAGTATAGAATGAATAGAATATAATGAATAGAATAGAATGACTTGAATAGAATAGAATGAATAGAATATAATGAATAGAATAGAAGGAATAGAATAGAATGAATAGTATAGAATGAATAGAATATAATGAATAGAATAGAAGGACTTGAATAGAATAGAATGAATAGTATAGAATGAATAGTATAGAAGGACTTGAATAGAAGGAATAGAATAGAATGAATAGAATAGAAGGACTTGAATAGAAGGAATAGAATAGAATGAATAGAATAGAATGAATAGAATAGAATGAATAGAATATAATGAATAGAATAGAAGGACTTGAATAGAATAGAATGAATAGAATATAATGAATAGAATAGAAGGACTTGAATAGAATAGAATGAATAGTATAGAAGGACTTGAATAGAATATAATGAATATAATATAATGAATAGTATAGAAGGAATAGAATAGAATGAATAGTATAGAAGGACTTGAATAGAATATAATGAATATAATATAATGAATAGAATAGAAGGAATAGAATAGAATGAATAGTATAGAATGAATAGTATAGAAGGACTTGAATAGAAGGAATAGAATAGAATGAATAGTATAGAAGGAATAGAATAGAATGAATAGTATAGAATGAATAGAATATAATGAATAGAATAGAAGGACTTGAATAGAAGGAATAGAATAGAATGAATAGAATAGAATGAATAGAATAGAATGAATAGAATATAATGAATAGAATAGAAGGACTTGAATAGAATAGAATGAATAGAATATAATGAATAGAATAGAAGGACTTGAATAGAATAGAATGAATAGTATAGAAGGACTTGAATAGAATATAATGAATATAATATAATGAATAGTATAGAAGGAATAGAATAGAATGAATAGTATAGAAGGACTTGAATAGAATATAATGAATATAATATAATGAATAGAATAGAAGGAATAGAATAGAATGAATAGTATAGAATGAATAGTATAGAAGGACTTGAATAGAAGGAATAGAATAGAATGAATAGAATAGAAGGAATAGAATAGAATGAATAGTATAGAATGAATAGAATATAATGAATAGAATAGAAGGACTTGAATAGAATAGAATGAATAGTATAGAAGGACTTGAATAGAATAGAATGAATATAATAGAATGAATAGTATAGAATGAATAGAATAGAAGGAATAGAATAGAATGAATAGTATAGAATGAATAGAATATAATGAATAGAATAGAAGGACTTGAATATAATAGAATGAATAGTATAGAAGGACTTGAATAGAATAGAATGAATATAATAGAATGAATAGTATAGAATGAATAGAATAGAAGGAATAGAATAGAATGAATAGTATAGAATGAATAGAATATAATGAATAGAATAGAAGGAATAGTATAGAATGAATAGTATAGAATGAATAGAATAGAATAGAATGAATAGAATAGAAGGAATAGAATAGAATGAATAGTATAGAATGAATAGAATATAATGAATAGAATAGAAGGTATAGAATAGAATGAATATAATAGAATGAATAGAATAGAAGGACTTGAATAGAATATAATGAATAGAATAGAAGGAATAGAATAGAATGAATAGTATAGAATGAATATAATAGAATGAATATAATAGAATGAATAGAATAGAATGAATGTTGATGCACAATCAACATCTTATGGTCCCGTCTGACGTCAATAGAAAATATTCATTCAGTTAGCAGACATGACGCGCTTTACCAAACAGTAAAAGGAACCGAGGGGTTGAAATATGAAGAAAAAATTAGAAACAGGAGAATGTAGAGTTGATTGGAGAACAATCGGGTTTTGAAGGATAGCACCTGGTTAGAGGAAAACTGTCTGTGTCCCGATGGGCACCTTATTCCCTTTATATTGCCTTGCTCCACATAGGGAATAGGGTGCCTTTATATTGCCTTGCTCCACATAGGGAATAGGGTGCCATTCAGGACACAACCCAAGTGCTGGCAAGACATCTGTATAAGGCAAGCAGAGATCAAGAATCATACGTCACACATACTTCTGAACAGGTGGCCTAAGTTGAGGAGATCACGTCTTCCTCCTCCTCCTCTATCATCCTCCAGGTACAAGGCAATTGTGAAGCCTATGGACATCCAGGCCTCCAACGCCCCGGCGAGGATCGTCCTGCGGGCTGCAGTGATCTGGCTCTTCTCCATGACCCTGGCTGTCCCCGAGGCTGTCTTCTCAGACCTCCGCTCGTTCAGCATCCACAGCACCAATGAGACCTTTATCACCTGCGCCCCCTATCCCCACGATGGTGAACTGCACCCCAAGATCCACTCCATGGCCTCCTTCCTCATCTTCTATGTCATTCCTCTGTCGGTTATATCAGTCTATTACCTGTTCATCGCCAGGAGCCTGATCAGGAGTGCCTATAATATGCCGGTGGAGGGCAACGTGCACGTCAGAAGACAGGTGGGTCTCTCTTCTTCATCAGCTCTTCTATTTTATTCTAGTTCTTCTCCCTCATCATCTCTTCTATTTTATTCTAGTTCTTCTCCTTCATCATCTCTTCTATTTTATTCTAGTTCTTCTCCTTCATCATCTCTTCTATTTTATTCTAGTTATTCTCCTTCATCATCTCTTCTATTTTATTCTAGTTCTTCTCCTTCATCATCTCTTCTATTTTATTCTAGTTCTTCTCCCTCATCATCTCTACTATTTTATTCTAGTTCTTCTCCCTCATCATCTCTTCTATTTTATTCTAGTTCTTCTCCCTCATCATCTCTTCTATTTTATTCTAGTTCTTCTCCCTCATCATCTCTTCTATTTTATTCTAGTTCTTCTCCTTCATCATCTCTTCTATTTTCTTATTCTTCTTCATCATCTCTTCTATTTTATTCTTCATCATCTCTTCTATTTTCTTCTAGTTCTTCTCCCTCATCATCTCTACTATTTTCTTAATCTTTATCTCTCTCTCTCCACAACATCACAGATAGAGTCCAGGAAGCGCCTTGCCAAGACCGTCCTGGTGTTTGTGGGCCTGTTCGCCGTGTGCTGGCTCCCCTGTCACGTGATCTACCTCAACCGCTCCTACCACTACTCCGAAGTGGACACCTCCATGGCCCACTTCATCTTCACCGTGGGAGCCCGTATCCTGGCCTTCACTAACTCCTGTGTCAACCCCTTCGCCCTCTACCTGCTCAGCAAGAGTTTCCAGAAGCAGTTCAACAAGCAGCTGTGTTGTTGTTGTCGAGCCCTGGCGAAGAGGTCCCAGAGCCAGAGGAGGAACAGGAACAACACAAACATGACCTCCCTCAGGACCACCAACCACTCAGTGGCCAGTCTGAGCTTTATTAATGGAAAACACATCTGTCAGGAGGACAGTGTGTGAGAGACAGACGGGTGGATGGTAAGAGAGAGACAGACATACAGGTCTACCAAGAGGAGAGAGTGTGAGACAGACAGACAGACAGACAGACAGACAGACAGACAGACAGGTCTACCAAGAGGAGAGAGTGTGAGACAGATAGACAGACAGGTCTACCAAGAGGAGAGAATGTGAGACAGACAGACATACAGGTTTACCAAGAGGAGAGAATGTGAAACAGACAGACAGGTCTACCAAGAGGAGAGAATGTGAGACAGACAGACAGACAGGTCTACCAAGAGGAGAGAATGAGACAGACAGACAGGTACACCAAGAGGAGAGAATGTGAGACAGACATACAGGTTTACCAAGAGGAGAGAATGTGAGACAGACAGACAGACAGGTCTACCAAGAGGAGAGAATGTGAGACAGACAGACAGACAGGTCTACCAAGAGGAGAGAATGTGAGACAGACAGACAGACAGGTCTACCAAGAGGAGAGAATGTGAGACAGACAGACAGACAGGTCTACCAAGAGGAGAGAATGTGAGACAGACAGACAGACAGGTCTACCAAGAGGAGAGAATGTGAGACAGACAGACAGACAGGTCTACCAAGAGGAGAGAATGTGAGACAGACAGACAGGTGTACCAAGAGGAGAGAATGTGAGACAGACAGAAAGGACTACCAAGAGGAGAGAATGTGAGACAGACAGAAAGGTCTACCAAGAGGAGAGAATGTGAGAAAGACAGACAGGTCTTCCAAGAGGAGAGAATGTGAGAAAGACAGACAGGTCTACCAAGAGGAGAGCGTGTGAGACAGACAGACAGACAGGTCTACCAAGAGGAGAGAGTGTGAGACAGACAGACAGACAGACAGACAGACAGGTCTACCAAGAGGAGAGAATGTGAGACAGACAGGTCAGGTCTACCAAGAGGAGAGAGTGTGAGACAGACGGACAGACAGACAGACAGACAGACAGACAGACAGACAGACAGGTCTACCAAGAGGAGAGAGTGTGAGACAGACGGACAGACAGACAGACAGACAGACAGACAGACAGACAGACAGGTCTACCAAGAGGAGAGAGTGTGAGACAGACAGACAGACAGGTCTACCAAGAGGAGAGAGTGTGAGACAGACAGACAGACAGGTCTACCAAGGGGAGAGAGTGTGAGACAGACAGACAGACAGGTCTATCAAGAGGAGAGAGTGTGAGACAGACAGACAGACAGACAGGTCTACCAAGAGGAGAGAGTGTGAGACAGACGGACAGACAGACAGACAGACAGACAGACAGGTCTACCAAGAGGAGAGAATGTGAGACAGACAGACAGACAGGTCTACCAAGAGGAGAGAATGTGAGACAGACAGACAGACAGGTCTACCAAGAGGAGAGAGTGTGAGACAGACAGACAGACAGGTCTACCAAGAGGAGAGAGTGTGAGACAGACAGACAGACAGACAGACAGGTCTACCAAGGGGAGAGAGTGTGAGACAGACAGACAGACAGACAGACAGACAGACAGACAGACAGGTCTACCAAGAGGAGAGAGTGTGAGACAGACAGACAGACAGACAGGTCTACCAAGAGGAGAGACTGTGAGACAGACAGGTGTAGTTGGATGGTAGGACCAAGGGAATAGAAGAACCAAGGGATATCAAAGGTTTCAGTGCGGTATGCAGATGGTCGGGTGGGAGTGGGGAAATTGCTCACCCTTTGAAATGGCCGCTAATCTGGAATCACTTGAGTGTGTTTCCTGACCTGTTTGATTGTATTGAGCCTTTAATCAAGATCCCACAGCAGCTATATAGATGATCTATATAGAACAGTATGTGTACCTTTATGTATTAGAACAGTATGTGTACCTTTATGTATTAGAACAGTATGTGAACCTTTATGTATTAGAACAGTATGTGAACTGTTATGTATTAGAACAGTATGTGTACCTTTATGTATTAGAACAGTATGTGAACTGTTATGTATTAGAACAGTATGTGTACCTTTATGTATTAGAACAGTATGTGTACTGTTATGTATTAGAACAGTATGTGTACCTTTATGTATTAGAACAGTATGTGTACCTTTATGTATTAGAACAGTATGTGAACTGTTATGTATTAGAACAGTATGTGTACGGTTATGTATTAGAACAGTATGTGTACCTTTATGTATCTGAACAGTATGTGTACGGTTATGTATTAGAACAGTATGTGTACCTTTATGTATCTGAACAGTATGTGTACCTTTATGTATCTGAACAGTATGTGTACCTTTATGTATTAGAACAGTATGTGTACTGTTATGTATTAGAACAGTATGTGTACCTTTATGTATTAGAACAGTATGTGTACCTTTATGTATCTGAACAGTATGTGTACCTTTATGTATTAGAACAGTATGTGTACTGTTATGTATTAGAACAGTATGTGTACCTTTATGTATTAGAACAGTATGTGTACTGTTATGTATCTGAACAGTATGTGTACCTTTATGTATTAGAACAGTATGTGTACCTTTATGTATTAGAACAGTATGTGTACTGTTATGTATTAGAACAGTATGTGTACCTTTATGTATTAGAACAGTATGTGTACTGTTATGTATCTGAACAGTATGTGTACCTTTATGTATTAGAACAGTATGTGTACGGTTATGTATTAGAACAGTATGTGTACCTTTATGTATCTGAACAGTATGTGTACCTTTATGTATCTGAACAGTATGTGTACCTTTATGTATTAGAACAGTATGTGTACTGTTATGTATTAGAACAGTATGTGTACCTTTATGTATTAGAACAGTATGTGTACCTTTATGTATTAGAACAGTATGTGTACCTTTATGTATTAGAACAGTATGTGTACGGTTATGTATTAGAACAGTATGTGTACCTTTATGTATCTGAACAGTATGTGTACCTTTATGTATCTGAACAGTATGTGTACCTTTATGTATTAGAACAGTATGTGTACCTTTATGTATCTGAACAGTATGTGTACCTTTATGTATTAGAACAGTATGTGTACCTTTATGTATCTGAACAGTATGTGTACTGTTATGTATTAGAACAGTATGTGTACTGTTATGTATTAGAACATGTGTTTGCTAATTACACATTTCATTGTTAAAGGCATTACATTTGTTTAATGTAGTGTTTTGATACTTGATATGGTGTCCTATAAGCCCATGTGGGCTGGGCACCAGTTGGTGGACAGAATGTTACTCTGTGGTACAGCTATGTGGTACAGTAATGTGGTAGAGCTCTGTGATACAGCTCTGTGGTACAGTAATGTGGTACAGCTCTGTGGTACAGCTCTGTGGTACAGTAATGTGGTAGAGCTCTGTGGTACAGCTCTGTGGTACAGCTCAGTGGTACAGCTCTGTGGTACAGTAATGTGGTAGAGCTCTGTGATACAGCTCTGTGGTACAGTAATGTGGTAGAGCTCTGTGGTACAGCTCAGTGGTACAGCTCTGTGGTACAGCTCTGTGGTATAGCTCTGTGGTACAGCTCTGTGGTACAGTAATGTGGTACAGTAATGTGGTACAGTAATGTGGTAGAGCTCTGTGGTACAGCTCTGTGGTACAGCTCTGTGATACAGTAATGTGGTACAGCTCTGTGGTACAGCTCTGTGGTATAGCTCTGTGGTACAGTAATGTGGTACAGTAATGTGGTACAGTAATGTGGTACAGCTCTGTGATACAGTAATGTGGTACAGCTCTGTGGTACAGCTCTGTGGTACAGCTTTGTGGTACAGTAATGTGGTACAGTCATGTGGTACAGCTCTGTGGTACAGCTCTGTGGTACAGTAATGTGGTACAGCTTTGTGGTACAGTAATGTGGTACAGCTCTGTGGTACAGTAATGTGGTACAGCTCTGTGGTTCAGTAATGTGGTACAGCTCAGTGGTACAGTAATGTGGTAGAGCTCTGTGGTACAGCTCTGTGGTACAGCTCTGTGGTACAGCTCTGTGGTACAGCTCTGTGGTACAGTAATGTGGTACAGCTCTGTGGTACAGCTCTGTGGTACAGTAATGTGGTACAGCTCTGTGGTACAGCTCTGTGGTTCAGTAATGTGGTACAGCTCAGTGGTACAGTAATGTGGTACAGTAATGTGGTACAGTAATGTGGTAGAGCTCTGTGGTACAGCTCTGTGGTACAGTAATGTGGTACAGCTCTGTGGTACAGCTCTGTGGTACAGTAATGTGGTACAGTAATATGGTACAGCTCTGTGGTACAGTAATGTGGTAGAGCTCTGTGATACAGCTCTGTGGTACAGTAATGTGGTAGAGCTCTGTGATACAGCTCTGTGGTACATTAATGTGGTACAGCTCTGTGGTACAGTAATGTGGTACAGCTCTGTGGTACAGTAATGTGGTACAGCTCTGTGGTACAGTAATGTGGTACAGCTCAGTGGTACAGTAATGTGGTACAGATCTGTGGTACAGTAATGTGGTACAGCTCAGTGGTACAGTAATGTGGTACAGATCTGTGGTACAGCTCTGTGGTACAGTAATGTGGTACAGCTCTGTGGCACAGTAATGTGGTAGAGCTCTGTGGTACAGCTCTGTGGTACAGTAATGTGGTACAGCTCTGTGGTACAACTCTGTGGTACAGTAATGTGGTACAGCTCTGTGGTACAGTAATGTGGTACAGCAATGTGATACAGTACAGCTCTGTGGTACAGCTCTGTGGTACAGCTCTGTGGTACAACTCTGTGGTACAATTCTGTAGTACAGCTCTGTGGTACAGCTCTGTGGTACAGCTCTTTGGTACAGCTCTGTGGTACAGTACAGCTCTTTGGAACAGCTCTGTGGTACAACTCTGTGGTACAACTCTGTAGTAGAGCTCTGTGGTACAGCTCTGTGGTACAGCTCTGTGGTACAGTACAGCTCTTTGGTACAGCTCTGTGGTACAACTCTGTGGTACAGCTCTGTGGTACAACTCTGTGGTCAATATGTGCAGTTAATATGCAGTTGATGTGCCTTCATATTGGTAAGTCAGTGTGTTGTGCCAACAATTCCTCATGTGGGTATTGAATTGTCTATGTTATTGTAGTATGCTGCCTCTGTGTATTGTCTTGACTGGCTAGATGTTGTCTGTAACGTAAGACCCTAGAGGTTTTGGGAATGAGCCATTGTCTGTGTCTGAAATGGCACCCTACTCCCTATATAGTGCACAGATTTTTCCTGGTCAAAAGTAGTGCACTATTCCCTATGGGTCCTGGTCAAAAGTAGTGCACTATTCCCTATGGGTCCTGGTCAAAAGTGGTGCACTATTCCCTATGTGTCCTGGTCAAAAGTAGTGCACTATTCCCTATGGGTCCTGGTCAAAAGTAGTGCACTATTCCCTATGGGTCCTGGTCAAAAGTGGTGCACTATTCCCTATGTGTCCTGGTCAAAAGTAGTGCACTATTCCCTATGGGTCCTGGTCAAAAGTAGTGCACTACTCCCTATGGGTCCTGGTCAAAAGTAGTGCACTACTCCCTATGGGTCCTGGTCAAAAGTAGTGCACTATTCCCTATGGGTCCTGGTCAAAAGTAGTGCACTATTCCCTATGTGTCCTGGTCAAAAGTAGTGCACTATTCCCTATGTGTCCTGGTCTAAAGTAGTGCACTATTCCCTATGGGTCCTGGTCAAAAGTAGTGCCCTACATAGGGAATAGGGTTTCATTTTGCACGCTCACATTGTTTACCAATGTTTCACATGGCCCAGACTTTGGCTGTGTCTGAAAATGGCACCCTACAGATGTCGGATCTTAATTTGACCCATTTTTGTCGCAGGAGTAAAATGATATTGCAGCAGGAGGATTTGAATGAATATTGAGTATTTAGAATCGCCGCCAGGGGACAGCTGGAAGCAGTGTTTGTAGTCTTTTCAATGCAGTACCGTACCTACATTGTACCTTAAAGTGTTTATAAATACAACAGATTCTGATCCAACATCCCCGGACCCAACTCATTGGAATGCCCACACCCCATGGCCCAACTAGCAATGTGTACAATGCATAGTCCAACAGGGGGGGCATGACTCTTAAAGGATGGTGTCTGATTGGCTGTGCTGTAGTCCTGTCATATGGACTGGAATTACACACTTCCTTCTGACTATGAAGCTGGGAGAGAACAGGCCAGGCTGATGGTTCATTGATGTGTGCAGGACAGTGATTTAATAGATGAATGGGGCCGTCAACTGAGCCAGACATTCACATTCAAATATTTTACACCCCCCCCCCCCCCCCTCTCTCTGTCACAGGAAACTGATGGAATATGTGGTGCATTCGACTAGTGTTTGCATTTTGGAATGTGTTCATAATACCAGGTGTTCATATTACCAGGTGTTCATATTACCAGGTGTTCATATTACCAGGTGTTCATATTACCAGGTGTTCATATTACCAGGTGTTCATATTACCAGGTGTTCATAGTATCAGGTGTTCATAATACCAGGTGTTCATAATACCAGGTGTTCATATTACCAGGTGTTCATATTACCAGGTGTTCATATTACCAGGTGTTCATATTACCAGGTGTTCATAGTACCAGGTGTTCATCATACCAGGTGTTCATAATACCAGGTGTTCATAATACCAGGTGTTCATAATACCAGGTGTTCATATTACCAGGTGTTCAGATTACCATGTGTTCATAATACCAGGTGTTCATAATACCAGGTGTTCATAATACCAGGTGTTCATATAACCAGGTGTTCATATTACCAGGTGTTCATAATACCAGGTGTTCATTGCTATGATTATAATGTGAAGTCGTTATAGTTTATCAACATTTTAAAGCTAAACTTTCCGGTCTGTTCCATCAGTGTCTTTGTGCTTATAGGCTATGCAGGCTATTTTTAGACCGCAGGTCTACTGGGCGTCAGTTCAAGTAGTCTTTGTAGGCTATGTTCAGGCTACAGCGTGTCTCGTGTGAATTCTTATGTGGATTATAACAAATGGACATATTTGTACGGGATAAATCAGTTTTTGAATCAATTGTTTTATTATATGTTGAAGGTAAAACAATAGGCAGGATACTGTATCGCTGTGTCTGTGTTGTCCGGTAGTTACATAAAAACTACAGGTTATGAGAGGACTGGGACTGCCCCACTTCTTAAATAAGACCTTCACGAACAATAATAGGTTTATAATATAAGGATCATTATGATGATGATGATGATATAGGCCTGATGATATGCAGTGGGAGAATTCTAACGGGAACACATGGGCGGGGAAAACTCACAGATTATTTGAATGATAATGACCGAATCATTGTCGGCGTGATTAGACAGGGTGGGTGCGAATTGCAGGAGTGGGGGAGGTAAAATCAGCTGTTCAAATCAGTTAGCAGTCAACTGATGGCCCAACTCAGCTCATCCACTCTGCCAGGGAAACACAAACAGTAGCCTACTATAGGTTTTCACAGGCAGCCCAATTCGGATATTTTTTTCCACTAAATTGGTATTTTGACCAATCACATCACACCTTTAATATCATGATCTTTTTTTCAGAGCTCATCTGATTGGTCAAATGACCAATGAGTGAAAAAAAAAGGTCAGAATTGGGCTGCCTGTGTAAACGCAGCCAGAATGTGACAATGGATCGGCTAACGGGTAGCCTACAGAATGTATTGCAGCCCATTGCAACCCTTCATGACACTAGTTAAACCGTCAATACAGTCACTACCACTCCCTAAAAGACGATGCTTTTGTCCTGCTTGCAACCAAAGTCTTTCAAGAGATGTTCGACCTTGGTTGGTATTGTCATCGGAACAACTTGGTCCTTTTTGACCTGCGGAGTGATGTATCTATTTGACAAGCATTCTGTAGAATTGAAATGGAAGAATTTCCTTGTTTACCGCGACAAATCTACTGTGGCATTTACACAACACTTTGTATGAATGGAAACTAATGTTGGTGTAACCTTCCTGTTATTATTGAATTTGTTTCCTATTGATGTTTTCCATTAAAGAAAACGTGTCTGTAAAAGAGTCTGGTGCAGTCAGTTATCTGTCCATGTTTGAAACATGTTACTAAATCAAGTCAAAGATGGGAATTTTTTATTTATTTAACTAGGCAAGTCAGTTAAGAACAAATTCTTATTTTCAATGACGGCCTAGGTTTAACTGCCTGTTCAGGGGCAGAATGAGAGATTTGTACCTTGTCAGCTCGGGGGTTTGAACTTGCAACTGTCATGTTGTGTCTTGTCTCTGTCCTTTCCCTTCACCCTGTCTCCCTCTGCTGGTCGTTGTTATGTTACCTTTTCTCCCCCGCTTTCCCCCAGCTGTCCCTTGTCTCCTCTAACTACCCGTTCCCCACCTGTTCCCTGTTTCCCTCTGATTAGGTCCCTATATCTCTCTCTGTTTCTGCTCCTGTCCTTGTCGGATTCTTGTTTGTTTGTGTTTCATGCCTGAGCCAGACTATCGTCATGTTTGCTGTAACCTTGTCCTGTCCTGTCGGAATCTGCCGGTCTATCTGAGCCTACCTAAGTTTGGTTATTAAAGAAGCTCTGTTTAAGTTAGTTCGCTTTTGGGTCCTCATTCACTCACCGTAACAGAAGAATCCGACCAAGAATGGACCCAGCGACTTCGGATCCTCTCCACTCAGCCGTCGGAATCCAGGGAGCGATGCTAGGCAGACACGAGCAGGAAGTGTCTGCTGCTCGACATGCCGTTGAGACCCTGGCCACCCAAGTCTCCAACCTCACAGAACAGGTTCACCATCTCCGCCTCGATCCACCGGCCACTTCCAGGGCTTTCGAATCTCCGGAGCCCAGAATCAATAACCCGCCGTGTTACTCTGGGGAGCCCACTGAATGCCGCTCGTTCCTCACCCAGTGTGATATTGTGTTTTCTCTCCAGCCCAACACTTACTCCAGGAGCACTGCTCGTGTCGCCTACGTCATATCTCTCCTTATTGGACGGGCTCGTGAGTGGGGCACGGCAATCTGGGAGGCAAGGGCTGAGTGTACTAACCAGTATCAGGACTTTAAGGAGGAGATGATACGGGTTTTTGATCGATCTGTTTTTGGGGAGGAGGCTTCCAGGGCCCTGTCTTCCCTATGTCAAGGTAATCGATCCATAACAGACTACTCTATTGAGTTTCGCACTCTTGCTGCCTCCAGTGGCTGGAACGAGCCGGCTTTGCTCGCTCGTTTTCTGGAGGGTCTCCGCGCAGAGGTAAAGGATGAGATTCTCTCCCGGGAGGTCCCTTCCAGCGTGGATTCCCTGATTGAACTCGCTATTCGCATTGAGCGACGGGTTGATCTGCGTCACCGAGCTCGTGGAAAGGAGCTCGCGTTCTCCGTTGCTCCCCTCTCCGCATCACTACCATCTTCCTCTGCCGGCTCGGGAGCTGAGCCTATGCAGCTGGGAGGTATCCGCATCTCGACTAAGGAGAGGGAACGGAGAATCACCAACCGCCTCTGTCTCTATTGCGGTTCTGCTGGTCATTTTGTCACTTCATGTCCAGTAAAAGCCAGAGCTCATCAGTAAGCGGAGGGCTACTGGTGAGCGCTACTACTCCTGTCTCTCCTTCAAGATCCTGCACTACCTTGTCGGTCCATCTACGCTGGACCGGTTCGTCAGCTTCCTGCAGTGCCTTAATAGACTCTGGGGCGGAGGGCTGTTTTATGGACGAGACCTGGGCTCGGGAACATGACATTCCTCTCAGACAGTTAAGGGAGTCCACGGCCTTGTTCGCCCTGGATGGTAGTCCTCTCCCCAGGATTCAGCGTGAGACGCTACCTTTAACCCTTTCTGGTAATCATAGCGAAACCATTTCTTTTTTGATTTTTCGTTCACCTTTTACACCTGTTGTTTTGGGCCATCCCTGGCTAGTTTGTCATAATCCTTCCATTAATTGGTCTAGTAATTCTATCCTCTCCTGGAACGTCTCTTGTCATGTGAAATGTTTAATGTCTGCTATCCCTCCTGTTTCCTCTGTCTCTTCTTCACAGGAGGAGCCTGGTGATTTGACAGGGGTGCCGGAGGAATATCACGATCTGCGCACGGTGTTCAGTCGGTCCAGGGCCACCTCTCTTCCTCCACACCGGTCGTATGATTGTAGTATTGATCTCCTTCCGGGAACCACTCCCCCCCGGGGTAGACTATACTCTCTGTCGGCTCCCGAACGTAAGGCTCTCGAGGATTATTTGTCTGTAGCTCTTGACGCCGGTACCATAGTCCCCTCCTCCTCTCCCGCCGGAGCGGGGTTTTTTTTTGTCAAGAAGAAGGACGGGTCTCTGCGCCCCTGCATAGATTATCGAGGGCTGAATGACATAACAGTTAAGAATCGTTATCCGCTTCCTCTTATGTCTTCAGCCTTCGAGATCCTGCAGGGAGCCAGGTTTTTCACTAAGTTGGACCTTCGTAACGCTTACCATCTCGTGCGCATCAGGGAGGGGGACGAGTGGAAGACGGCGTTTAACACTCCGTTAGGGCACTTTGAATACCGGGTTCTTCCTTTCGGCCTCGCTAACGCTCCAGCTGTCTTTCAGGCATTAGTCAATGATGTCCTGAGAGACATGCTGAACATCTTTGTTTTCGTTTACCTTGACGATATCCTGATTTTTTCACCGTCACTCCAGATTCATGTTCAGCACGTTCGACGTGTCCTCCAGCGCCTTTTAGAGAATTGTCTTTTTGTGAAGGCTGAGAAGTGCACTTTTCATGCCTCCTCCGTCACATTTCTCGGTTCTGTTATTTCCGCTGAAGGCATTAAGATGGATCCCGCTAAAGTCCAAGCTGTCATTGATTGGCCCGTCCCTAAGTCACGCGTCGAGCTGCAGCGCTTTCTCGGCTTCGCGAACTTCTATCGTCGTTTCATCCGTAATTTCGGTCAGGTGGCCGCTCCTCTCACAGCCCTTACTTCTGTCAAGACGTGCTTTAAGTGGTCCGTTTCCGCCCAGGGAGCTTTTGATCTCCTCAAGAATCGTTTTACATCCGCTCCTATCCTTGTTACACCTGACGTCTCTAGACAGTTCGTTGTCGAGGTTGACGCGTCAGAGGTGGGCGTGGGAGCCATTCTTTCTCAGCGCTCCCTCTCTGACGACAAGGTCCACCCATGCGCGTATTTTTCTCATCGCCTGTCGCCGTCGGAACGTAACTATGATGTGGGTAACCGCGAACTGCTCGCCATCCGGTTAGCCCTAGGCGAATGGCGACAGTGGTTGGAGGGGGCGACCGTTCCTTTTGTCGTTTGGACTGACCATAGGAACCTTGAGTACATCCGTTCTGCCAAACGACTTAATGCGCGTCAGGCGCGTTGGGCGCTGTTTTTCGCTCGTTTCGAGTTCGTGATTTCTTATCGTCCGGGCTCTAAGAACACCAAGCCTGATGCTTTGTCTCGTCTCTTCAGTTCTTCAGTAGCCTCCACTGACCCCGAGGGGATTCTCCCTGAGGGGCGTGTTGTCGGGTTGACTGTCTGGGGAATTGAGAGGCAGGTAAAACAAGCGCTCACTCACACTCCGTCGCCGCGCGCTTGTCCTAGGAACCTTCTTTTCGTTCCCGTTCCTACTCGTCTGGCCGTTCTTCAGTGGGCTCACTCTGCCAAGTTAGCCGGCCACCCTGGCGTTCGGGGTACGCTTGCTTCCATTCGCCAGCGTTTTTGGTGGCCCACCCGGGAGCATGACACGCGTCGTTTCGTGGCTGCTTGTTCGGTCTGCGCGCAGACTAAGTCCGGTAACTCTCCTCCTGCCGGCCGTCTCAGGCCGCTTCCTATTCCCTCTCGACCGTGGTCTCACATCGCCTTAGATTTTGTCACCGGACTGCCTTCGTCAGCGGGGAAGACTGTTATTCTTACGGTTGTCGATAGGTTCTCTAAGGCGGCCCATTTCATTCCCCTTGCTAAGCTTCCTTCTGCTAAAGAGACGGCACAAATCATCATCGAGAATGTTTTCAGAATTCATGGCCTTCCGTCAGACGTCATTTCGGACAGAGGTCCGCAATTCACGTCTCAATTTTGGAGGGAGTTTTGCCGTTTGATTGGGGCTTCCGTCAGTCTCTCTTCCGGCTTTCACCCCCAGTCTAACGGTCAAGCAGAACGGGCCAATCAGACTATTGGTCGCATCTTACGCAGTCTTTCTTTTCGCAACCCTGCGTCTTGGTCAGAACAGCTCCCCTGGGCAGAATACGCCCACAACTCGCTTCCTTCGTCTGCGACCGGGCTATCTCCTTTTCAGAGTAGCCTCGGGTACCAGCCTCCGCTGTTCTCATCTCAGTTCGCCGAGTCCAGCGTCCCCTCCGCTCAGGCTTTTGTCCAACGTTGCGAGCGCACCTGGAAGAGGGTCAGGTCTGCACTTTGCCGTTATAGGACGCAGACTGTGAGGGCTGCTAATAAGCGTAGAACTAAGAGTCCTAGATATTGTCGCGGTCAGAGAGTTTGGCTCTCCACTCAGAACCTTCCCCTTAAGACGGCTTCTCGCAAGTTGACCCCGCGGTTCATTGGTCCGTTCCGTATTTCTCGGGTCATTAATCCTGTCGCAGTTCGACTTCTTCTTCCGCGATACCTTCGTCGCGTCCACCCGGTCTTCCATGTCTCCTGTATTAAGCCCGTTCTTCGCGCCCCCGCTCGTCTTCCCCCCCCCCCCCCCCCATCCTTGTCGAGGGCGCACCCATCTACAGGGTCCGCAGGATTTTGGACATGCGTCCACGGGGCCGTGGTCACCAGTACCTTGTCGATTGGGAGGGGTACGGTCCTGAGGAGAGGAGTTGGGTTCCCTCTCGGGACGTGCTGGACCGTGCGCTGATCGAGGATTTCCTCCGTTGCCGCCAGGTTTCCTCCTCGAGTGCGCCAGGAGGCGCTCGGTGAGTGGGGGGGTACTGTCATGTTGTGTCTTGTCTCTGTCCTTTCCCTTCACCCTGTCTCCCTCTGCTGGTCGTTGTTATGTTACCTTTTCTCCCCCGCTTTCCCCCAGCTGTCCCTTGTCTCCTCTAACTACCCGTTCCCCACCTGTTCCCTGTTTCCCTCTGATTAGGTCCCTATATCTCTCTCTGTTTCTGCTCCTGTCCTTGTCGGATTCTTGTTTGTTTGTGTTTCATGCCTGAGCCAGACTATCGTCATGTTTGCTGTAACCTTGTCCTGTCCTGTCGGAATCTGCCGGTCTATCTGAGCCTACCTAAGTTTGGTTATTAAAGAAGCTCTGTTTAAGTTAGTTCGCTTTTGGGTCCTCATTCACTCACCGTAACAGCAACCTTCCGGTTACTAGTCCAATACTCTAACCACTAGGCTACCCTGCCCTGAGTGATTTGTGCCAGAAGGGCTGGAATCAAATCCACGCTGACAAGGTAGTGTTATTTGTACAGGCAGCTGCCCTAACCGCTAGACCATCCCAGATCACTGATTGAACTCCATTTTGACAGTTGATTCATAATCTTATGTTCTCTGGAAAGCTTAAGATGTCCTGAGTATAGAAAACATTAGGAACACCTGCTCCTTCCATGACATAGACTGACCAGGTGAATCCAGGTTAAAGCTATGATCCCTTATTGATGTCACTTGTTAAATCCACTTCAATCAGTGTAGATGAAGAGGTGGAGACAGGTTAAACAAGGATGTTTAAGTCTTGAGACATGGATTGTGTGCCATTCAGAGGGTGAATGGGTTAGGCAAACCATTTAAGTGCTTTAAAACAGGGTATAGTAGTAGATGCCAGTCACACTGTTTTGAGTGTGTCAAGAACTGCAATGCTACTGGGTTTTTCATTACTCAACAGTTTCCTGTGTGTATCAAGAACAGTCCACCACCCAAAGGCCATTCAGCCAACTTACGTAAGTGCATTCTGTACATTTTCAGATTCTGTTTCTTCTTCATACTGGTCCCCCAGTGGAAATCAAACCCACAACCCCGGTGTTGCAAGCGCCATGCTCTACCAACTGAGCCACGAGGGTAACTGAGCCTCGAGGGTAACTGAGCCACGAGGGTAACTGAGCCACGAGGGTAACTGAGCCACGAGGGTAACTGAGCCTCGAGGGTAACTGAGCCACGAGGGTAACTGAACCACGAGGGTAACTGAGCCACGAGGGTAACTGAGCCACGAGGGTAACTGAGCCACGAGGGTAACTGAGCCACGAGGGTAACTGAGCCCCGAGGGTAACTGAGCCACGAGGGTAACTGAGCCACGAGGGTAACTGAGCCCCGAGGGTAACTGAGCCTCGAGGGTAACTGAGCCACGAGGGTAACTGAGCCCCGAGGGTAACTGAGCCACGAGGGTAACTGAGCCTCGAGGGTAACTGAGCCACGAGGGTAACTGAGCCTCGAGGGTAACTGAGCCACGAGGGTAACTGAGCCACGAGGGTAACTGAGCCTTGAGGGTAACTGAGCCACGAGGGTAACTGAGCCTCGAGGGTAACTGAGCCACGAGGGTAACTGAGCCACGAGGGTAACTGAGCCTCGAGGGTAACTGAGCCTGCAACTCGATATTAGGTAGGTGTTTGTAATGTTTTGTACACTCAGTGTATACTGTAGATCAAACAAATCCCAGGCTTTCATTAAAATGTGTTCAACTTCCCATTGGCTAAACTTACCCCAAGGCAAACATTTTGACTATATTAGCCAACACACCTTTAATGCTAGGTTTAGGACCTGGTATGGAAGCTTCTAGAGACCCCAACTGATGTTTAGAACAATCTTAAAATTATTTACTTTGGTTTAGATTAGTGTTGCACGGTATATCAGTATCGTGGTAATATCCCGGTAACAAAACGTCATGATACTTCTGGCACCAATATTTTATAATACCACAGTACCATTTCATATGATACTACCACATTTCTCGGCCCTACTGATCTAAAGAACCAGCTGACGCCTGTTATAAAATGTTAATAAAGTCAGTTTTATTTATAAATTCTATTAAATTTTTTTAAGAAATGGGAAGTAGACTAGTCTATTGTATGCGCCGGGCCAATAATGATAATTTCACAAACATTGTTGCGGGCAAATTTAAAACTAATCCTGGCCCACTATGATTGTTTCGAAAACAAACAACGTTGTTCAGTCACGTTACCTAGCTAGCTAACAACATGGTAACTTGATAGTAGGTGTAGCAGGATGAAAAGAAAATGCCCTGCTACTCATGAGATGTGCTTGAAAAAGGTTAGATTCATATGTAACAGGCCTAATGTGAGCCTGAACTCCTTCTCCTTCTGGTCCTCCTTACATTCTGTGTGGTGCGTTTTTAAAGTTGGTAGCTGTGTGTATGTGTTAGAGAGAGAGAGAGAGAGAGAGAGAGAGAGACAGAAATAGAGAGAGAGAGAGAGAGAGAGAGAGTGGTGTGTGTTTATGAAGGATACAGAGACAATGAGAGAGAGAGAGAGAGAGAGAGAGAGAGAGAGAGAGAGAGTGGTGTGTGTTTATGAAGGATACAGAGACAATGAGAGAGAGAGAGAGAGAGAGAGAGAGAGTGGTGTGTGTTTATGAAGGATACAGAGACAATGAGAGAGAGAGAGAGAGAGAGAGAGAGAGTGGTGTGTGTTTATGAAGGATACAGAGACAATGAGAGAGAGAGAGAGAGAGAGAGAGAGAGAGAGAGTGGTGTGTGTTTATGAAGGATACAGAGACAATGAGAGAGTGAGAGAGCGAGAGAGAGAGAGAGAGAGAGAGAGGTGTGTGTTTATGAAGGATACAGAGACATTGAGAGAGTGAGAGAGTGAGAGTGTGTGTGTGTGTGTGTGTGTGTGTCATGGCATATCATGTGTGGCAGCTGTAATCCACTTCCAGCCATCACTCACCTTCTCTCTGTCTGCTCTTCCTATGCAATTTTTCCTCCACCAGTTTTTAAATCTAATGTAGCCATGATGGCGAGGGGGGATGCAGACCCTGATCAGTCTTCTGTTGTTAGTTTTGTACATTTGATACATTGTAGAAGCGGGCAGAGCCAGTAAAATTGATACATTGTAGAAGCGGGCAGAGTGATCAATGTTTATATATTGTAGCAGCGGGCAGAGCCAGTAAAATTGATACATTGAAACAGCGGGCAGAACCAGCAAAATTGATACATTGAAACAGCGGGCAGAACCAGCAAAATTGATACATTGAAACAGCAGGCAGAACCAGCAAAATTGATACATTGAAACAGCGGGCAGAACCAGCAAAATTGATACATTGTAGCAGCGGGCAGAACCAGCAAAATTGATACATTGTAACAGCAGGCAGAACCAGTAAAATTGATACATTGTAGCAGCGGGCAGAACCAGCAAAATTGATACATTGAAACAGCGGGCAGAACCAGCAAAATTGATACATTGTAGCAGCGGGCAGAACCAGTAAAATTGATACATTGTAGCAGCGGGCAGAACCAGTAAAATTGATACATTGAAACAGCGGGCAGAACCAGTAAAATTGATACATTGTAGCAGCGGGCAGAACCAGTAAAATTGATACATTGTAGCAGCGGGCAGAACCAGCAAAATTGATACATTGTAACAGCAGGCAGAACCAGTAAAATTGATACATTGTAGCAGCGGGCAGAACCAGTAAAATTGATACATTGAAACAGCGGGCAGAACCAGTAAAATTGATACATTGTAGCAGCGGGCAGAACCAGCAAAATTGATACATTGTAACAGCAGGCAGAACCAGCAAAATTGATACATTGAAACAGCGGGCAGAACCAGTAAAATTGATACATTGAAACAGCGGGCAGAACCAGTAAAATTGATACATTGAAACAGCGGGCAGAACCAGCAAAATTGATACATTGTAGCAGCGGGCAGAACCAGCAAAATTGATACATTGTAGCAGCGGGCAGAACCATCAAAATTGATACATTGTAGCAGCGGGCAGAGCGGGCAGAACCAGCAAAATGGATACATTGTAACAGCGGGCAGAGCCAGCAAAATTGATACATTGTAACAGCGGGCAGAGCGGGCAGAGCCAGCAAAATTGATACATTGTAACAGCAGGCAGATCCAGCAAAATTGATACATTGTAACAGCGGGCAGAACCAGCAAAATTGATACATTGTAACAGCGGGCAGAGTGGGCAGAGCCAGCAAAATGTATACATTGTAACAGCAGGCAGAACCAGCAAAATTGATACATTGTAACAGCGGGCAGAACCAGCAAAATTGATACATTGTAGCAGCGGGCAGAACCAGCAAAATTGATACATTGTAGCAGCGGGCAGAACCAGCAAAATTGATACATTGTAGCAGCGCTGCAGAACCAACAAAGTTGTGAAGATCTTCCTGTGAAGATGTGAAGGATCAGGTTACAGTGGGTCTCTCCCACCAGAGGGGGAAAGGTGGAGCGGGCAGCTCTACAGCGCCCTCTCTCCCACCAGAGGGGGAGAGGTGGAGACGCTTTAGTCAGGTCTCTGACTTCCTCCTTATTGAGATTTATTATAAACTGCAAAACCCTTACGCACCACTGCACTTTATATACCAGGGTTGGCTGGCCTTCTCTAGTCACTCGTAGGCTCATTCACTGGTATACTTTATTTACAAAGCCATTTGGGGTTTACTACCTTTTTAATTTGGGCATTTTTATTGTTCAGAAATGTGGTGGGTCGTCTCTTCGTTCGCTGGACTTTATCCTGCTAACTGTTCCAAATGTCCAAACTGAATTTGGTAAAAGGGCTTTTATGTCCTCTTCGCCATCAGCTTGGAACGCCTTACAAAATACTTTTAAACTGGAAGAACTTGTCCCGATTGATGTATTTAAGTCACCGATGAAGGATTTTGAGGCTGATTCCCTGACCTGTCAATGTTTTTCATTTGCTGTTTTGTGATTTTGTTATACTCTTGTGAATTCTATGGACTTTACTAGATTACTTTTCGTTTTTCATGTTGTCTGTCTGTAATTGTGTAATGACTTGGTGCCCATCTTGGCCAGGACGCTCTTGAAAAAGAGATTTCAAATCTCAATAAGCCCTTCTCGGTTAAATAAAAAGTAACAAAATTATAGGCTGTCTCGTTGTTGTCGGTGATCAGGCCTACCACTGTTGTGTCATCAGCAAACTTAATGATGGTGTTGGAGTCGTGCCTGGCCATGAAGTCATGAGTGAACAGGGAGTACAGGAGGGGACTGAGCACACACCCCTGAGGGGCCCCCGTGTTGAGGATCAGTGTGGCGGATGTGTTGTTACCTACTCTTACAAACTGGGGGCGGCCAGTCAGGAAGTCCAGGATCCAGTTGCAGAGGCAGGTGTTTGGTCCCAGGGTCCTTAGCTTAGTGATGAGCTTTGAGGGCACTCTGGTGTTGAATGCTGAGATGTAGTCACTGAATAGCATTCTCACATACGGGTCGGTAGTCATTTAGGCAGGTTACCTTAGTGCTCTTGGGCACAGGGACTATGGTGGTCTGCTTGAAACGTGTTGGTATTACAGACTCGGACAGGGAGAGGTTGAAAATGTCAGTGAAGACACTTGCCAGCTGGTCAGCGTATGCTCAGAGTACATGTTCTGGTAATCCGTCTGGCCCTGTGGCCTTGTGAATGTTGACCTGCTTAAAGGTCTTACTCACATCGGCTGCAGAGAGAGTGATCACACAGTCATCTGGAACAGCTGATGCTCTCATGCATGTGTCAGAGTTACTTGCCTCGAAGCGAGCATAGAAGTTATTTAGCTTGTCTGGTAGGCTCGTGTCACTGGGCAGCTCTCGGCTGTGCTTCCCTTTGTAGTCTGTAATAGTTTGCAAGCCCTGCCACATCCCACGTGCGTCGGAGCTGGTGTAGTACAATTCGATCTTAGTCCTGTATTGACACTTTGCCTGTTTGACGGTTCGTCGGAGGACATAGCGGGATTTATTATAAGCTTCCGGGTTAGAGTCCCGATTCTTGAAAGCAGCAGCTCTACCCTTTAGCTCAGTGCTAAAGGTTGCCTGTAATCCATGGCTTCTGGTTGGGGTATGTACATACAGTCACTGTGGGGACGACGTCCTCGATGCACTTATTGATAAAGACAGTGGCTGACGTGGTGTACTCCTCAATGCCATAAGAAGAATCCCGGAACATATTCCAGTTTCTGCTAACAAAACAGTCCTGTAGTTTACCATCTGCTTCATCTGACCACTTTTTTATAGACCGAATCACTGGTGCTTCCTGCTTTAATTTTTGCTTGTAAGCAGGAATCAGGAGGATATAATTATGGTCAGATTTGCCAAATGGAGGGCGAGGGAGAGCTTGCACGTGTCTCTGTGTGTGGAGTAAAGGTGGTCTAGAGGGAGAGCTTGTACGTGTCTCTGTGTGTGGAGTAAAGGTGGTCTAGAGGGAGAGCTTGTACACGTCTCTGTGTGTGGAGTAAAGGTGGTCCAGAGGGAGAGCTTGTACGCGTCTCTGTGTGTGGAGTAAAGGTGGTCCAGAGGGAGAGCTTGTACGCGTCTCTGTGTGTGGAGTAAAGGTGGTCCAGAGGGAGAGCTTGTACACATCTCTGTGTGTGGAGTAAAGGTGATCTAGAGGGAGAGCTTGTACGCGTCTCTGTGTGTGGAGTAAAGGTGGTCCAGAGGGAGAGCTTGTACGCGTCTCTGTGTGTGGAGTAAAGGTGGTCCAGAGGGAGAGCTTGTACACATCTCTGTGTGTGGAGTAAAGGTGATCTAGAGGGAGAGCTTGTACGCGTCTCTGTGTGTGGAGTAAAGGTGGTCCAGAGGGAGAGCTTGTATGTGTCTCTGTGTGTGGAGTAAAGGTGGTCTAGAGTTTTTTCCCCCCTCTGGTTGCACATTTAACATGCTGATAGAAATGAGGTAAAACTGATTTAAGTTTCCCTGCATTAAAGTCCCTGGCCACTAGGGGCGCCGCCTCTGGATGAGCATTTTCCTGTTTACTTATGGCCTTATACAGCTCATTGAGTGTGGTCTTAGTGCCAGAGTCGGTCTCTGGTGGTAAATAGACAGCTACGAAAAATACAGATGAAAACTCTCTAGGTAGATAGTGTGGTCTACAGTTTATCATGAGATACTCTACATCAGGCGAGCAAAACCTTGAGACTTCCTCAGATATTGTGCACCAGCTGTTGTTTAGATATATGCATAGGCCCCCGCCCCGTGTCATACCAGAGGCTTCTGTTCTGTCCTGCCGATAGAGTGTATAACCCACCAGCTGTATGTTCTTAATGTCATCGTTCAGGCACGACTCGGTGAAACATAAGATATTACAGTTTTTAATGCCCGTTGGTAGGATATACGTGCTTTCAGTTCGTCTCATTTATTTTCCAGCGATCGAACGTTAGCTAGCAGGATGGAAGGCAAAGGCAGATTAGCCACTCGTCGCCTGATCCTCACAAGGCATCTTTTCCCACAAAATCTCAGTTTTCTTCTCCAGAGAATGACGGGGATCTGGGCCTGGTCGGGTGTCTGTAGTATCTCCCTCCCGTCCGGCTCATTGAAGAAAAACTCTTCGTCCGATTTGAGGTGAGTAATCACAGTTCTGATGACCAGAAGCTCTTTTCAGTCATAAGAGACGGTAGCAGCAACATTATGTACTAAACAAGTTACAAATAATGCAAAAAAAATACAAAAAATTGCATGGTTGGTTAAGAGCCGATAAGACTGCAGCCCTCCCCTCTGAAGTCATCATGGTTCTAGTCATCCACGGGGAATGAAAATATCCAACTCAGCTCCCATAAAGACTTTGCATTCCAAATGGCACCCTATTCCCTACATAATGCACTACATGGTGTAAGAGTAGTGCACTACATGGTGTAAGAGTAGTGCACTACATAGGGAATAGGATGCCATTTGCAATGCAACCTTGATGAGATGATTGCAGTATGCAAAGAATGCTGTTGAGCCTGAGAGAAGAATGTGTTTTCACAAGTAGTGTCTTGTGTTCAGGAAAACAAATCTAACTCTGTAGAAAAACACTAAACTCAAAGACAGTCATCATGTAACCAAAGCAGAACTCTTACTAGCTTCAGGAATGACCAGACACAGTTCTGTTAAAAGGAGTGCTCTTTGGTGTTGCTAGACTATTATTTAGTGGTAACACTTAAATTCAAAAGCAATTCCCCCATTCTGTTACGAGGCATTGGCGTTTTGTCCTGTTTTCTAAGATGTCTGTGAAGTTAAGTTGAACTGAGTGCTGTTACACAACTGCAATCTGCTGGAAGACCTACTGTGATTCTCACATTATTTAAGAGGCATTGACTTTTCGGCTGTTTTTTTTTTTACATTGTAAAAGGGTAGACTGTAGACGGTTGTATACCTCTACATTATTCAGCCTGAGTGGTAGACTGTAGACGGTTGTACACCTCTACATTATTCAGCCTGAGTGGTAGACTGTAGACGGTTGTACACCTCTACATTATTCAGCCTGAGTGGTAGACTGTAGACGGTTGGCGCTGTATGCTCTACGCCACACACACACACACACACACACACACACACACACACACACACACACACACACACACACACACACACACACACACACACACACACACACACACACACACACACACACACACACACACACACACACACACACACACACACACACACACACTTTATTTGAATCCACAAATCTCATTACATCATAGAGGATTCAAACATTTCAGAGGACACAGAAGGAAATTAAAGCACCTTCTTCACACAACTAGGCTGACCATAACAGCTGAAACAGAGCAGTACCTTCTCCTTCACACAACTAGGCTGACCATAACAGCTGAAACAGAGCAGTACCTTCTCCTTCACACAACTAGGCTGACCATAACAGCTGAAACAGAGCAGTACCTTCTCCTTCACACAACTAGGCTGACCATAACAGCTGAAACAGAGCAGTACCTTCTCCTTCACACAACTAGGCTGACCATAACAGCTGAAACAGAGCAGTACCTTCTCCTTCACACAACTAGGCTGACCATAACAGCTGAAACAGAGCAGTACCTTCTCCTTCACACAACTAGGCTGACCATAACAGCTGAAACAGAGCAGTACCTTCTCCTTCACACAACTAGGCTGACCATAACAGCTGAAACAGAGCAGTACCTTCTCCTTCACACAACTAGGCTGACCATAACAGCTGAAACAGAGCAGTACCTTCTCCTTCACACAACTAGGCTGACCATAACAGCTGAAACAGAACAGTACCTTCTCCTTCACACAACTAGGCTGACCATAACAGCTGAAACAGAGCAGTACCTTCTCCTTCACACAACTAGGCTGACCATAACAGCTGAAACAGAGCAGTACCTTCTCCTTCAGGATTTACTTAGTGCTTTAATATGGATACATTCCTAGCATGTGCTGTGTTGTGATTTAATTATTTTTTACTCATTTTAGTGACTTCCTTTCCTGTGAATTGCCAAACCCCTTTTTGAGTGCTGGTCTCGTTGTGGGAATGAGTGTGTTAACCAGGGACCTGAGCCACGCCACACACACCATAAGGACTTTTGGGGTTAATGAGCTACCCCTGCACAAAGACAGATCTCAGACAATGTTCAGCAGATATCAAGCCAGCACTGGAGAGGACAGGTGCAACAGGCTGTGTTCAGCCACACCATTAGCGCCACGTCTGGGGAGAAGGGACTGGATGAGTGCGGCCCTGCTCGGGAAGAGCCGACCGTAACAACCCTGCTCAGGAAGAGCCAACCGTAACAACCCTGCTCGGGAAGAGCCGACCGTAGCAACCCTGCTCGGGAAGAGCCGACCGTAACAACCCTGCTCGGGAAGAGCCGACCGTAACAACCCTGCTCGGGAAGAGCCGACCGTAACAACCCTGCTCGGGACAAAGAGCCGACCGTAACAACCCTGCTCGGGACAAAGAGCCGACCATAACAACCCTGCTCGGGACAAAGAGCCGACCGTAACAACCCTGCTCGGGACAAAGAGCCGACCGTAACAACCCTGCTCGGGACAAAGAGCCGACAGTAACAACCCTGCTCGGGACGAAGAGCCGACCGTAACAACCCTGCTCGGGACGAAGAGCCGACAGTAACAACCTTGCTCGGGATGAAGAGCCGACCGTAACAACCCTGCTCGGGACAAAGAGCCGACCGTAACAATTCTGCTCGGGAAGAGCCGACCGTAACAACCCTGCTCGGGACAAAGAGCCGAACGAGGTGTGATTGTGTACCAATGGTTTCCAGTATGATGATGTTTCTGATGAAGCTTTCTCCACCCTTACCAGACGTGGTCTGCTACGGAGAGGCTGTGACTACCGCATCGGAACCCCATGATGCCAACACAGAGGCCGTGACTACCGCATCGGAACCCCATGATGCCAACACAGAGGCCGTGACTACCGCATCGCAACCCCATGATGCCAACACAGAGGCCGTGACTACCGCATCGCAACCCCATGATGCCAACACAGAGGCCGTGACTACCGCATCGCAACCCCATGATGCCAACACAGAGGCCGTGACTACCGCATCGGAACCCCATGATGCCAACACAGAGGCCGTGACTACCGCATCGCAACCCCATGATGCCAACACAGAGGCGACAAACGCTCCATGCCAAGCAACTAAAGACTCTAGAGTGTGTTGTGTTGTGGGCCCGGGCCTGTTCTGTGTTCTGTGTTGTGGTGTGGGCCCGGGCCTGTTCTGTGTTCTGTGTTGTGATGTGGGCCCGGGCCTGTTCTGTGTTGCTTCTATCCTGTAACCCTCTTTTAATACTTAGATATTAGAGAACCGCAAACACTGTCTATCTACCTCCTGCCTGTGTCTGCGGTATTGGGACTGACTATCTACCTCCTGCCTGTGTCTGTGGTATTGGGACTGACTATCTACCTCCTGCCTGTGTCTGCGGTATTGGGATTGAAAGAACTTTGGTTTTTGACATTAAACAACACACACAGGGGGTCCCGAGTGGCGCAGCTGTCTAAGGCACTGAATCTCTGTGCAAGAGGCGTCACTACAGTACCTGGTTCAAATCCAGGCTGAATCACATCCAGCCGTGATTGGGAGTCCCATAGGGCGGCGGCGTCCGGGTTTGGTCGGTGTAGGCGGTCAATGTAAAGAAGTTGTTCTGAACTGACTTGCCTAGTTAAATAAAAAAATATAACACACACGTTCATGTTTATATATTATAGCAAACTGTTTATGTTCCATTTAATATATTGGACAATGATCCTCTGCCAATGCCATTCACGGGATTTACCGTCATCACGCACCAAACCTCTGACGCCAAATTTGGTGTCTCATAGGAGGCACTACCTCCGATGGGTGACATGTTGGTATAATTATGTCGGAACAATATTTGTTTAACTTATTACCAGACCCTGGCTTGGTTTGACTCAGCTGTCTCTTAAACACGTCGCTATTTAGGATCGGGGGGGGGGAGTTGTCACTACGGATCAGTCCCAAACGCTACTCTATTCCCTACACAATACTTTTGACCTTGAGTCCTATTGCCTAAATAGTACACTACATAGTGCTTTCATTGCATTGTCATTTGGGACGCAGACAACCAGAAACATGACACTTGCTTCCACACTTCTGAAACTCATTTTCAGGTCCGCTGAAGGACATGACTACCGTCACCCAAGTTGTTCTAAATGAAAAAGTTTTTTAGTGTCAAACTGTTAAATGTTGCCTCAGCATTGTATTGATCTGTGTCTACAGAAGCTGGCTCTCTGACTACCTCCTCCAGACTAGAGATTCCAAGGCATTTGTTTAAACACAGGGGCGGAATTAGGGGACGCAAGAACAAAGTTCCCAAAGTGTATTTTTTTTTGGCACATATTGACAATTCTCAAGGTTACTTTTTTCCCACTCAAAGAGTCAAAGGTCATTTTGTTAAGTGGGCAAGTGAATCCACTAAAACGCCATGTTACCCCTGAACAAAAGTCTCTGTCGATGTCTTTGTGTTATAATTCAAGTTGGACAAGCATTTAATGAGAGTTCACGTTCCCGTGACGTTATGCACGCTGGGTCCAATGAGTTGGTGCATTTACACCGACTACACAGCAGAAGTAGCTTTACAAAAAACATATCAGTCAAAGAGCACACCAGGCATCGAACCACAGAAGGAGAGAGAGAGAGAGAGAGAGAGAGAGAGAGAGAGACACAGAGACAGAGAGAGGTAGAGAGAGAGCGAGAGACAGAGAGAGAGACAGAGAGAGAGAGAGGTAGAGAGAGAGAGAGAGAGAGAGGTAGAGAGAGTGAGAGAGACAGAGAGACAGAGAGAGAGAGAGGTAGAGAGAGAGAGAGACAGAGAGAGCATTAACAAGATATTCTGTTTTATCTCTGCTTGACAGAAAGCGTAAACATCGTCTGGACACCGACAGCGCTTCGCCTCAGCAGATGATTCTAATGTGACACACAAAGGCGTGCGTTCCAAATGACACCCTATACAATACTGCTGACCAGAGCCCTATGTGCCCTGGTCTAAAGTAGTGCACTATGTAGTGAATGAAGTGCCATTTGGGACACAGACCAGATCAATGCCTCGCAGAGATAATGTGATGGATGGAACTATAACAACGGTCCAGTAGCACTCTCTAAGTACACTTGATTTTAATGGCTTGAATCTTCAATTTAAAATGACTTCTATATTGATCTCTTCACACTTCCTTGTTCATCATCCTTTCAGGTTTTCTTTCCACAGGTTGGCAGATAATTAGTTAGCCATCTATCCCCTCTGCCAGCAGTGATCTGAATGACAAGGTCCAGACGGTTCCTACGTCTGTCCACAACACAGCATACTAACAAAGTTATTTATTAGGCTCTGTTACTAATAAGCAATTAACACAATGAACATAAAAGCCTATGTGCCAACTGCCAACAACTGAACCCATTTCACACTACTGAGCTAGAGACAAACTGAGCCATGCCACGCTGTACCTGTACTGAGCTGGCCTGGTTACTAATCCTCCATGGTAGTATCTGTACTGAGCTGGTTACTAATCCTCCATGGTAGTATCTGTACTGAGCTGGCCTGGTTACTAATCCTCCATGGTAGTATCTGTACTGAGCTGTACTGAGCTGGCCTGGTTACTAATCCTCTATGGTAGTATCTGTACTGAGCTGGCCTGGTTACTAATCCTCCATGGTAGTATCTGTACTGAGCTGGCCTGGTTACTAATCCTCCATGGTAGTATCTGTACTGAGCTGGCCTGGTTACTAATCCTCCATGGTAGTATCTGTACTGAGCTGTACTGAGCTGGCCTGGTTACTAATCCTCCATGGTAGTATCTGTACTGAGCTGGCCTGGTTACTAATCCTCCATGGTAGTATCTGTACTGAGCTGTACTGAGCTGGCCTGGTTACTAATCCTCCATGGTAGTATCTGTACTGAGCTGGCCTGGTTACTAATCCTCCATGGTAGTATCTGTACTGAGCTGTACTGAGCTGGCCTGGTTACTAATCCTCCATGGTAGTATCTGTACTGAGCTGGCCTGGTTACTAATCCTCCATGGTAGTATCTGTACTGAGCTGTACTGAGCTGGCCTGGTTACTAATCCTCCATGGTAGTATCTGTACTGAGCTGGCCTGGTTACTAATCCTCCATGGTAGTATCTGTACTGAGCTGGCCTGGTTACTAATCCTCCATGGTAGTATCTGTACTGAGCTGGCCTGGTTACTAATCCTCCATGGTAGTATCTGTACTGAGCTGGCCTGGTTACTAATCCTCCATGGTAGTATCTGTACTGAGCTGTACTGGTTACTAATCCTCCATGGTAGTATATGTACTGAGCTGGCCTGGTTACTAATCCTCCATGGTAGTATCTGTACTGAGCTGGCCTGGTTACTAATCCTCCATGGTAGTATCTGTACTGAGCTGTACTGAGCTGGCCTGGTTACTAATCCTCCATGGTAGTATCTGTACTGAGCTGGCCTGGTTACTAATCCTCCATGGTAGTATCTGCACTGAGCTGGCCTGGTTACTAATCCTCCATGGTTATATCTGTACTGAGCTGTACTGGTTACTAATCCTCCATGGTAGTATCTGCACTGAGCTGGCCTGGTTACTAATCCTCCATGGTAGTATCTGTACTGAGCTGTACTGAGCTGGCCTGGTTACTAATCCTCCATGGTAGTATCTGTACTGAGCTGGTCTGGTTACTAATCCTCCATGGTTGTATCTGTACTGAGCTGGCCTGGTTACTAATCCTCCATGGTAGTATCTGTACTGAGCTGGCCTGGTTACTAATCCTCCATGGTAGTATCTGTACTGAGCTGGCCTGGTTACTAATCCTCCATGGTAGTATCTGTACTGAGCTGGCCTGGTTACTAATCCTCCATGGTTATATCTGTACTGAGCTGTACTGGTTACTAATCCTCCATGGTAGTATCTGCACTGAGCTGGCCTGGTTACTAATCCTCCATGGTAGTATCTGTACTGAGCTGTACTGAGCTGGCCTGGTTACTAATCCTCCATGGTAGTATCTGTACTGAGCTGGTCTGGTTACTAATCCTCCATGGTTGTATCTGTACTGAGCTGGCCTGGTTACTAATCCTCCATGGTAGTATCTGTACTGAGCTGGCCTGGTTACTAATCCTCCATGGTAGTATCTGTACTGAGCTGGCCTGGTTACTAATCCTCCATGGTAGTATCTGCACTGAGCTGTACTGAGCTGGCCTGGTTACTAATCCTCCATGGTTGTATCTGTACTGAGCTGGTCTGGTTACTAATCCTCCATGGTAGTATCTGTACTGAGCTGGCCTGGTTACTAATCCTCCATGGTAGTATCTGTACTGAGCTGGCCTGGTTACTAATCCTCCATGGTTGTATCTGTACTGAGCTGTACTGAGCTGGCCTGGTTACTAATCCTCCATGGTAGTATCTGTACTGAGCTGGCCTGGTTACTAATCCTCCATGGTAGTATCTGTACTGAGCTGTACTGAGCTGGCCTGGTTACTAATCCTCCATGGTTACTTGACCTCTGCTGGACTGTGTGATAAGTAAAGATCAGAGTCGTCAGAGTCGTCAATCCCAATGCCATTAGATTGAGACGGGTCCATCGTGGCCCAATCATTACGCTGTTCTAACCCAATGCCATTAGATTGAGTTGGGCCCATCTTGTCTGGGTTGGCGCCCCCCCCTTGGGTTGTGCCATGGCGGAGATCTTTGAGGGCTATACTCGGCCTTGTCTCAGGATGGTAAGTTGGTGGTTGAAGATATCCCTAAAGTGGTGTGGGGGCTATGCTTTGGCAAAGTGGGTGGGGTTATATCCTGCCTGTTTGACCCTGTCCGGGGGTGTCCTCGGATGGGGCCACAGTGTCTCCTGACCCCTCCTGTCTCAGCCTCCAGTATTTATGCTGCAGTAGTTTATGTGTCGGGGGGCTAGGGTCAGTTTGTTATATCTGGAGTATTTCTCCTTTCTTATCCGGTGTCCTGTGTGAATTTAATTATCTCTCTTTCTCTCTCTCAAAGGACCTTAGCCCTAGGACCATGCCTCAGGACTACCTGGCCTGATGACTCCTTGCTGCCCCCAGTCCACCTGGCCGTGCTGCTGCTCCAGTTTCAACTGTTCTGCCTACAGATACGAAACCCTGACCTGTTCACCGGACGTGCTACCTGTCCCAGACAGACACCGCTAGCGCGTCGTGGGACACCTTTCACGTCATTTATTATTTTCCATTAAAACACATATCCTTTACTAATTCTATGGTTAGAACAGCGTAATGATTGGGCCACGATGGGCCCAACTCAATCTAATGCCATTGGGTTAGATCAGTGGACATTTTTGCCTATAGAATGTGCCTGGATGTGTCACTGTTACGGTGAGTGAATGAGGACCCAAAAGCGAACTAACTTAAACAGAGCTTCTTTAATAACCAAACATAGGTAGGCTCAGATAGACCGGCAGATTCCGACAGGACAGGACAAGGTTACAGCAAACATGACGATAGTCTGGCTCAGGCATGAAACACAACAAACAAGAATCCGACAAGGACAGGAACAAAAACAGAGAGAGATATAGGGGACTAATCAGAGGGAAAAGGGGAACAGGTGGGAGAAGGGGTGACGAGGTAGTCAAGAGGAGACAAGGAACAGCTGGGGGAAAAGCGGGGGAGAAAAGGTAACCTAATACGACCAGCAGAGGGAGACAGGGTGAAAGGAAAGGACAGAAAGACACAACATGACAATACATGACAGTACCCCCCCACTCACCGAGCGCCTCCTGGCGCACTCGAGGAGGAAACCTGGCGGCAACGGAGGAAATCCTCGATCAGCGCACGGTCCAGCACGTCCCGAGAGGGAACCCAACTCCTCTCCTCAGGACCGTACCCCTCCCAATCAACGAGGTACTGGTGACCACGGCCCCGAGGACGCATGTCCAAAATCCTGCGGACCCTGTAGATGGGTGCGCCCTCGACAAGGATGGGGGGGGGGGGGGGGGGAGACGAGCGGGGGCGCGAAGAACGGGCTTAATACAGGAGACATGGAAGACCGGGTGGACGCGACGAAGGTATCGCGGAAGAAGAAGTCGAACTGCGACAGGATTAATGACCCGAGAAATACGGAACGGACCAATGAACCGCGGGGTCAACTTGCGAGAAGCCGTCTTAAGGGGAAGGTTCTGAGTGGAGAGCCAAACTCTCTGACCGCGACAATATCTAGGACTCTTAGTTCTACGCTTATTAGCAGCCTTCACAGTCTGCGTCCTATAACGGCAAAGTGCAGACCTGACCCTCTTCCAGGTGCGCTCGCAACGTTGGACAAAAGCCTGAGCGGAGGGGACGCTGGACTCGGCGAACTGAGATGAGAACAGCGGAGGCTGGTACCCGAGGCTACTCTGAAAAGGAGATACCCCGGTCGCAGACGAAGGAAGCGAGTTGTGGGCGTATTCTGCCCAGGGGAGCTGTTCTGACCAAGACGCAGGGTTGCGAAAAGAAAGACTGCGTAAGATGCGACCAATAGTCTGATTGGCCCGTTCTGCTTGACCGTTAGACTGGGGGTGAAAGCCGGAAGAGAGACTGACGGAAGCCCCAATCAAACGGCAAAACTCCCTCCAAAATTGAGACGTGAATTGCGGACCTCTGTCCGAAACGACGTCTGACGGAAGGCCATGAATTCTGAAAACATTCTCGATGATGATTTGTGCCGTCTCTTTAGCAGAAGGAAGCTTAGCAATAGACTCTGGGGCGGGGTATGCAGTTATGCTAAATCCCTTTCAGATGCATTTCACATGATGTGTCACAGTAAAATGAGACCGAATGTATTTTGTTCTGTGAACGTCAATCTTCTCACCTCTATGGCTGTGTCACAAATGGCACACTATTCCCTATATAGTATATACACTATATATACACAAAAGTATGTAGACACTTTCAAAATTAGTGGATTGGGCTATTTCAGCCACACCCGTTGCTGACAGGTGTATAAAATCGAGCACACAGCCATGCGATCTCCATAAGACAAACATTGGAGGTAGAAAATGGCCTTACTAAAGAGCTCAGTGACTTTCAACATGGCACCGTCAAAGGATGCCACCTTTCCAACAAGTCAGTTTGTCAAATGTCTGCCCTGCTAGAACTGCCCAGGTCAACTGTAAGTGCTGTTATTGTGAAGTGCAAATGTCTAGGAGCAACAACGGCTCAGCCGTGAAGTGGTAGTCCACACAAGCTCAAAGAACAGGAAGTGCAGTGGGTAAAAATGACATTCTAGATGATTCTGTGCTTCCAACTTTGTGGCAATAGTTTGGGGAAGGCCCTTTCCTGTTTCAGCATGGCAATGCCCCCATGCACAAAGCGAGGTCCATACAGAAATGGTTTGTCGAGATCGGTGTGGAAGAACTTGACTGGCCTGCACAGAGCCCTGACCTCAAACCCATCGAACATCTATGGGATGAATTGGAACGCCAACTGCGAGCCAGGCCTAATCACCCAATATCAGTGCCAAACCTCACTAATGCTCTTGTGGCTAAATGGGAGCAAGTCCACGCAGCAATGGTCCAACATCTAGTGGAAAGCCTCCCCAGAAGAGAGGAGGCTGTTATAGCAGCAAAGGGGGACCAACTCCAAATGAATGCCCATGATTTTAGAACGAGATGTTTGACGAGCAGGTGTCCACATACTTTTGGTCATGTAGTTTATGTTTTATTGCGAGCTACCTATGGGCCCTATGGGTGTCTTTTGGGACAGGTAGCCAGGTTGTTCTTGTCAGAACGGGCCAAGGCAGAACGGGCCAAGGCAGAACGGGCCAAGGCAGAACGGGCCAAGGCAGGGGTGTTAGCAGGAGAAAATGTCACAAAATCCCTTTTTTCGAGGCATTTCATCGTACTCTCACCTTACACAGCGATGACGACGTTAAAAAGGTGCGATCACACATTTGGAACCAAAGACCTTGGAGCCATGTGGGGGTTTTGGTGTGAACCACGTGTTGCGACCCAATTGGCACCCTATTCCCTATGTAGTGCACTACCCCATAGGGCTCTGGTCAAAAGTAGTGCACTACAGTATATAGAGAATAGGGTGCCATTTGGGACATCCAACAGCCACTGAGGAGTCAGCAGCAATATGCTGTCTGTGTGTCAGCCGGTTCTGTTCCTGCTAAGTGCTTCTGAGATCCGGTGAAGACGATGAAGACGGTAGTGTTTTTGACGACCATGGTTTGGAGTCCCAAATGGCGCCCTATTCGCTATGTAGTGCTCTACTTTTGACCAGGGTCCACAGGGCTGTGGTTAAAAGTAGTGCACTATATAGGGAATGGGGTGCCATTTGGTACTGTGTTGGATGAGTTCTCTTATTTTCGTGCAGTTCTGCAGCTGCTGGCTGGTACTCGCTGCGGGTGTCAGGTCTGTTTTAAATGCATAGAGAGAGGCTCAATGCCTGGAGGTTTCATATTATGGGGTGTTAAATGGTGTGTTAGTAGTTATTGCTATACAGAAAGTACATCAGAATAACCATGACATGTTTACAGAGTATGGGAGGGTAGTGGATTTGGGTCAATCTGTCACGTCTCCATATGAATCCATTGTTCTCAGAGTGAGGCACATAGAATCACTATCACCTTTATTCCACCAGTGGATTTACATACTGTACAGCAGGAATACAGAGTATTACAGAGATATTTCAGAGTACAGAGTTTACAGACAGACGAGAAGCACAATAAACAGACAGAATATAGAAACCAGGAATTTACACCGATCCACATGCAATATGTACACTATAAACACTCTAGGCTAAAAACTACACACTACATTGTAAACACTCTAGGCTAAAAACTACACACTACTATAAACACTCTAGGCTAAAACTGCACACTACACTGTAAACACGTTAGGTTAAAACTACACACGACACTGTCAACACGTTAGGTTAAAACTACACACGACACTGTCAACACGTTAGGTTAAAACTACACACGACACTGATGTCACGGTCGTCCTCCTCTTCATCTGAAGAGGAGAGGCGAAAAGGATCAGAGGACCAATATGCGGCGTGGTAAGTGTCCATGGTAAATCTTTAATAAAGAAAGACTGAACACTATACAAACGAGTAACAAAAACAATACACCAAATTCGACTGTGACGCTACAAAATGAGACCTGTGCTGAAACAAGCCATCAACATAGACAATCACCCACAAACAAACAGTGCAACCCAGGCTACCTAAGTATGATTCTCAATCAGAGACAACTAATGACACCTGCCTCTGATTGAGAACCATACTAGGCCGAAAACATAGAAATACCCCAAAACATAGAAAAACAAACATAGACTGCCCACCCAACTCGCGCCCTGACCATACTAAATAAATACAAAACAAAGGAAATAAAGGTCAGAACGTGACAACTGTCAACACGTTAGGCTAAAACTATACACTGTAAACACCATTTTTGTCACAATCCACAAGGAAACAAACCAAAACAATAAACACAGGAACAGGGATCAAACATGTGACTGGGCACAGAACATCCACAGAGTAGTACATATGTATATGAAGTGGTGGGTTTTTCCTCCCGATGCAGAATACATAGAGATTTCTGAATCACTGTGGCCTGCTGTTGACCTCTTGGCTGTATCTCTTTGAGGACTGCCCGCTCTCAGCACCTCTTCTCTGGGCACTTAGGGCTCCATTAGAGGGTCCTGGAGACCTCTGGGTCCCTCAGGTAGCAGGTAGCCTAACAGTTAAGAGCAATGAGCCAGTAGCCAAAAGGGCGCTTGTTTGAATCCCGAGCTGGCAAGGTGGAAAAATCTGCCGTTCTGCCCTTGAGCAAGGCAACCCCAAATAACTGCTCCCTGGGCGCAGTTGACGTCAATTAAAGCAGCCCCCCGCAGCTCTCAGAGGGTTTGGGTTAAATGCTGAAGACACATTTTAGTTGAATACATTGTTGTACAACTGACTAGGTATCCCCCTTTCCCTTTTATATACAGACCCCATTAATACCTGAGTCACATGATCTGATACAAACCCCATTAATACCTGAGTCACATGATCTGATATAGACCCCATTAATACCTGAGTCACATGATCTGATATAGACCCCATTAATACCTGAGTCACATGATCTGATACAAACCCCATTAATACCTGAGTCACATGATCTGATACAAACCCCATTAATACCTGAGTCACATGATCTGATACAAACCCCATTAATACCTGAGTCACAGGATCTGATACAGACCCCATTAATACCTGAGTCACATGATCTGATACAGACCCCATTAATACCTGAGTCACATGATCTGATACAGACCCCATTAATACCTGAGTCACATGATATGATACAGACCCCATTAATACCTGAGTCACAGGATCTGATACAGACCCCATTAATACCTGAGTCACATGATCTGATACAGACCCCATTAATACCTGAGTCACATGATCTGATACAGACCCCATTTATACCTGAGTCACAGGATCTGATACAGACCCCATTAATACCTGAGTCACAGGATCTGATACAGACCCCATTAATACCTGAGTCACATGATCTGATACAGACCCCATTAATACCTGAGTCACATGATCTGATACAGACCCCATTAATACCTGAGTCACAGGATCTGATACAGACCCCATTAATACCCGAGTCACATGATCTGATACAGACCCCATTAATACCTGAGTCACAAGATCTGACCCAGACCCCATTAATACCTGAGTCACATGATCTGATACAGACCCCATTAATACCTGAGTCACATGATATGATACAGACCCCATTAATACCTGAGTCACAGGATCTGATACAGACCCCATTAATACCTGAGTCACATGATCTGATACAGACCCCATTAATACCTGAGTCACAGGATCTGATACAGACCCCATTAATACCTGAGTCACAGGATCTGATACAGACCCCATTAATACCCGAGTCACATGATCTGATACAGACCCCATTAATACCTGAGTCACAAGATCTGACCCAGACCCCATTAATACCTGAGTCACATGATCTGATACCGACCCCATTAATACCTGAGACACAGAATCTGATACAGACCCCATTAATGCCTGAGTCACATGATCTGATACAGACCCCATTAATACCTGAGTCACATGATCTGATACAGACCCCATTAATACCTGAGACACAGGATCTGATACAGACCCCATTAATGCCTGAGTCACTGTGTATAATGATTGGAGACAGGCGCAGGAATACGAAATAGTTGTAAAAAATGTCACTACCCAAAATAGACCATAACAGGGCTGTTAGCTGATAGGTGTAGGTAATCAGACTGTTGGATTTAAAGAGACACCGCTATAATCTTCAATCATTTATTACGTTTTAAGAATTCTGAAGAATTATTCTCAGGAGAAGACATTTCTTCCAAATCTTGTATTTTGTTGATTTGTAATCTGCCACTCCAGGCCTGCTATGAATCTAATGCACCTTTATATGACACTCCAGGCCTGCTATGAATCTAATGCACCTTGATAGGACACTCCAGGCCTGCTATGAATCTAATGCATCTTGATATGACACTCCAGGCCTGCTATGAATCTAATGCATCTTGATAGGACACTCCAGGCCTGCTATGAATCTAATGCACCTTGATATGACACTCCAGGCCTGCTATGAATCTAATGCACCTTGATAGGACACTCCAGGCCTGCTATGAATCTAATGCACCTTGATAGGACACTCCAGGCCTGCTATGAATCTAATGCACCTTGATATGACACTCCTTTTAGCATTTGGTAGTGGCTGATTAGAGGTGATGCGTTTTATTTATACACAGCTGTCATAAATAGGAATAAACATATAGCTACATCAAGCATTAACACATTGTGGACATCTAATCTGGACTATATCTACTGCTGTACATATCATCTAATCTGGAATATATCTACTGCTGTACATATCATCTAATCTGGAATATATCTACTGCTGTACATATAATCTAATCTAGAATATATCTACTGCTGTACATATCATCTAATCTGGAATATATCTACTGCTGTACATATAATCTAATCTGGAATATATCTACTGCTGTACATATCATCTAATCTGGAATATATCTACTGCTGTACATATAATCTAATCTGGAATATATCTACTGCTGTACATATCATCTAATCTAGAATATATCTTCTACTGTACATATAATCTAATCTGGAATATATCTACTGCTGTACATATCATCTAATCTGGAATATATCTACTGCTGTACATATCATCTAATCTGGAATATATCTACTGCTGTACATATCATCTAATCTAGAATATATCTTCTACTGTACATATCATCTAATCTAGAATATATCTACTGCTGTACATATCATCTAATCTGGAATATATCTACTGCTGTACATATCATCTAATCTGGACTATATCTACTGCTGTACATATCATCTAATCTAGAATATATCTACTGCTGTACATATCATCTAATCTGGAATATATCTACTGCTGTACATATCATCTAATCTGGAATATATCTACTGCTGTACATATAATCTAATCTGGAATATATCTACTGCTGTACATATAATCTAATCTGGAATATATCTACTGCTGTACATATCATCTAATCTAGAATATATCTTCTACTGTACATATAATCTAATCTGGAATATATCTACTGCTGTACATATCATCTAATCTGGAATATATCTACTGCTGTACATATCATCTAATCTAGAATATATCTACTGCTGTACATATCATCTAATCTGGAATATATCTACTGCTGTACATATAATCTAATCTGGAATATATCTACTGCTGTACATATCATCTAATCTGGAATTTATCTACTGCTGTACATATCATGTTATCTAGAATATATCTACTGCTGTACATATCATCTCATCTGGAATATATCTACTGCTGTACATATCATCTAATCTAGAATATATCTTCTACTGTACATATCATCTAATCTAGAATATATCTACTGCTGTACATATCATCTAATCTGGAATATATCTACTGCTGTACATATCATCTAATCTGGACTATATCTACTGCTGTACATATCATCTAATCTAGAATATATCTACTGCTGTACATATAATCTAATCTGGAATATATCTACTGCTGTACATATCATCTCATCTGGAATATATCTACTGCTGTACATATCATCTAATCTAGAATATATCTTCTACTGTACATATCATCTAATCTGGAATATATCTACTGCTGTACATATCATCTAATCTGGACTATATCTACTGCTGTACATATCATCTAATCTAGAATATATCTACTGCTGTACATATCATGTTATCTAGAATATATCTACTGCTGTACATATCATCTAATCTGGAATATATCTACTGCTGTACATATCATCTAATCTGGACTATATCTACTGCTGTACATATCATCTAATCTAGAATATATCTTCTACTGTACATATCATCTAATCTAGAATATATCTTCTACTGTACATATCATCTAATCTAGAATATATCTACTGCTGTACATATCACCTAATCTAGAATATATCTACTGCTGTACATATAATCTAATCTGGAATATATCTACTGCTGTACATATCATCTAATCTGGAATATATCTACTGCTGTACATATAATCTAATCTGGACTATATCTACTGCTGTACATATCATCTAATCTGGAATATATCTACTGCTGTACATATAATCTAATCTGGACTATATCTACTGCTGTACATATAATCTAATCTGGAATATATCTACTGCTGTACATATAATCTAATCTGGAATATATCTACTGCTGTATATATCATCTAATCTGGAATATATCTACTGCTGTACATATCATCTAATCTGGAATATATCTACTGCTGTACATATCATCTAATCTGGACTATATCTTCTGCTGTATATATCATGTTATCTAGAATATATCTACTGCTGTACATATCATCTAATCTGGAATATATCTACTGCTGTACATATCATCTCATCTGGAATATATCTACTGCTGTACATATCATCTAATCTAGAATATATCTACTGCTGTACATATCATCTAATCTGGAATATATCTACTGCTGTACATATCATCTAATCTGGACTATATCTACTGCTGTACATATCATCTAATCTGGACTATATCTTCTGCTGTATATATCATGTTATCTAGAATATATCTACTGCTGTACATATCATCTAATCTGGAATATATCTACTGCTGTACATATCATCTAATCTGGACTATATCTACTGCTGTACATATCATCTAATCTGGACTATATCTACTGCTGTACATATCATCTAATCTGGAATATATCTACTGCTGTACATATCATCTAATCTGGACTATATCTACTGCTGTACATATCATCTAATCTGGACTATATCTACTGCTGTACATATCATCTAATCTGGAATATATCTACTGCTGTACATATCATCTAATCTGGACTATATCTACTGCTGTACATATCATCTAATCTGGACTATATCTACTGCTGTACATATCATCTAATCTGGAATATATCTACTGCTGTACATATCATCTAATCTGGACTATATCTACTGCTGTACATATCATCTAATCTGGAATATATCTACTGCTGTACATATCATCTAATCTGGAATATATCTACTGCTGTACATATCATCTAATCTGGACTATATCTACTGCTGTACATATCATCTAATCTGGACTATATCTTCTGCTGTATATATCATGTTATCTAGAATATATCTACTGCTGTACATATCATCTAATCTGGAATATATCTACTGCTGTACATATCATCTAATCTGGACTATATCTACTGCTGTACATATCATCTAATCTAGAATATATCTACTGCTGTACATATCATCTAATCTGGAATATATCTACTGCTGTACATATCATCTAATCTGGACTATATCTACTGCTGTACATATCATCTAATCTGGAATATATCTACTGCTGTACATATCATCTAATCTGGAATATATCTACTGCTGTACATATCATCTAATCTGGAATATATCTACTGCTGTACATATCATCTAATCTAGAATATATATTCTACTGTACATATCATCTAATCTAGAATATATCTTCTACTGTACATATCATCTAATCTAGAATATATCTACTGCTGTACATATCATCTAATCTGGAATATATCTACTGCTGTACATATCATCTAATCTGGACTATATCTACTGCTGTACATATCATCTAATCTAGAATATATCTTCTACTGTACATATCATCTAATCTAGAATATATCTTCTACTGTACATATAATCTAATCTGGACTATATCTACTGCTGTACATATCATCTAATCTGGAATATATCTACTGCTGTACATATCATGTTATCTAGAATGCCTTAATGTAAGTACAGGGGAACCCTCCTCTCCTCTATTCTCTTCTCCTCAACCCCCTTCTCTCCTCTTAAGATCTTCATACCCTGTCTGTTCTGAAAGCAAGAAGCCTGAATGAACCCCTCATACTTAAGGACCAAATGTACTATAAATATACAGGGAGGGATTCAGGTAACGCTTTGGAAGAAGTAAAATATAGAACAAATTGTCTGAGTCAGTGAAGGAGCAGCAGAAATCTTTGTTTGTGCCAGAAAATGAACCAAAGTGTAATTGTGTTCCCAATCAAAAATAAGAACCTGAGACAATGAGGAACGTGTTTCTCATCAGCAGGGACTCTTATAATTGGACAATAACATGCAGAAAACACAACCAGCTATTCAGATGGTGATACTGCACATGGGCAAAATAACCATAACCTGGAAGAGGCCATTTCCAAAGCTTCATTATAAACTGGGTTGTATGAGTCCTGAATTCTGATTGGCTGACAGCCGTGGTATACCACAGATATGATAAAACATTTATTTTAACTGCTCTAATTACATTGGTAACCAGTTTATAATATCAATAAGGCACCTCGGGGGTTTGTGGTATATGACCAATATACCACGGCTAAGGGCTGTGTCCAGGCACTCTGCGCTGCGTCGTACGTAAGAACAGCCCTTAGCCGTGGTATATTGGCCATATACCACACCCCCTCAAGCCTTATTGCTTAACTATATCAGGGCTGTTTTGTTAGCTCAGATGAGATAGTATTAATTGTGTATAGGTATAGCTTGTCGTAAAGATAAATACGCATGTAGCTACATCAAGCATTAGCACATAGTGGACATCATATCTGGAATGCCTTCATGTCAACACAGAGGTAGAGTTAGGAGAAAACTGGGGTTATATAAAGTAACTCCCTTCAATGTGCTGATGTCATGACTCTAGGACCAAGAAAATTGATTTAAAATAGCTTCTGAAGTTGCGTAATTGTATGTTCGTTAATGGGAAAATATGGTCGTTTTTTTTCTCCATTCCCTGAAAAGTGGAGATAAGAGGTTTTCACCTGACAGGGTTGAATAAATGGTCTGTCTCTCTCAGTGAAGCAGTAGAGGTACCTCAGGATGTTAGTGCATGAAAAGGAACAAAGTTGTAAATGTGTTCCCAATCAGGCAAGAGGCTACAGGGAAAGCAGTTGGAGAGGAAGGTGTCTTATATGGAATATGAGACAATAGGAAACAGATAGTACAACATTTCAAGCTCAGACACAAGTAGGAAATATAAAGCTCTTCCTTCATATTCTCCTCTCATCTGCTCCTCTTTTTTCCTCTCGTCTCCTCTTACACTCCTCTCGTCTTGTCTCCTCTATTTTGCTTTCCTCTCCTCTGCTCTTCTCTATTTTTCTCTTGTCTCCTCTATTTCTTTTCCTCTCCTCTTGTCTCCTCTATTTCCTTTCCTCTCCTCTCCTCTTGTCTCCACTATTTTCCTCTCTTATCTCCATACCTGTCTGTTCTGAAAGCATGGAGCCCGAACAAAACCTGTAAAACCTAGAAGTTGGCTGAAGGGCCTTGTGGACTAATATATATATATATATATATATATATATATATATATATATATATATATATATATATTAAAATGACCATCAGTCACTGTTGTACTTTACAATAACTAATGGGGATGCTCACATCACATTTTCTGATGTATCAAATACTTATGTCATGCAATAAAATGCAAATGAATTACTTAAAAATCATACAATGTGATTTTCTGGATTTTTGTTTTAGATTCCGTCTCTCACAGTTGAAGTGTACCTATGATAAAAATTACAGGCCTCTACATGCTTTGTAAGTAGGGAAACCTGAAAAATCGGCAGTGTATCAAATACTTGTTCTCCCCACTGTATATATATACACAAACATTGATGATTTTCAGGTAACGTTTTCCAAGTAGGAGACTTTAGAAATGAATTGTCAGTCTCAGTGAAGGACAGCAGCAGCAGAGGTTCTTTGTGCCAGAAAATGAACCTAATTGTGTTCCCAATCAAAAATAAGAACCTGAAAAGGGTTTGTCATCAGCAGGGACTCTTATATTCATAACTGAATATAGTTTATTTGTCGTCATGGTAGACCTTTGGTCACCCAGTTTCCCTTAAAGAGAATGACTAATGGAACGTCGTCTCTTTGATTCAGTACCATTTGTAAAAAGAATAGTCTGTTGCTATAGCTACAGGTTTGCCATGAATGAACCTATCCAGGCAATAATGACTTCTAATGGAAAGCACTGCTGGGCTTTTAATGGGAATAGGTCAGGGTCTAGTGGTTTTCAAGCACTGAAAAACCTACAAAAAGAAATGCAAACTAAATATGAATTGAATGCCATTTTATTTGACAAGGATGAATCATTTCCATGTCTGAACTTCCTTTAACCAACCTAGAGTATAGAATCATCTCAGCAGATGGACTAGATTTAACCAACCTAGAGTACAGAATCATCTCAGCAGATGGACTAGATTTAACCAACCTAGAGTACAGAATCATCTCAGCAGATGGACTAGATTTAACCAACCTAGAGTACCGAATCATCTCATCAGATGGACTAGATTTAACCAACCTAGAGTACAGAATCATCTCAGCAGATGGACTACATTTAACCAACCTAGCGTACAGAATCATCTCAGCAGATGGACTACATTTAACCAACCTAGAGTACAGAATCATCTCAGCAGATGGACTACATTTAACCAACCTAGAGTACAGAATCATCTCAGCAGATGGACTACATTTAACCAACCTAGAGTATAGAATCATCTCAGCAGATGGACTAGATTTAACCAACCTAGAGTACAGAATCATCTCAGCAGATGGACTAGATTTAACCAACCTAGAGTACAGAATCATCTCAGCAGATGGACTAGATTTAACCAACCTAGAGTACAGAATCATCTCAGCAGATGGACTAGATTTAACCAACCTAGAGTACAGAATCATCTCAGCAGATGGACTACATTTAACCAACCTAGAGTACAGAAACATCTCAGCAAACAAATTACTATTGTTGTCCTTTGAATTTCAACTTGAACTCTATTATTAGCTGATTAAATGCACGGGAGGAGCAAATAAAAAGGACCATTTCAACAGTATCCCAGATGTTGTCCATGATGCTCAGCTACCTCAGCACCAGAATGTAGAGAGACTGGACTAGATAGACCATGACCTTTTCACTTTCTCTTTGACAACTGGAGGAGTGGGGGCTAAAGACCCAGTCTCTTGTCACAGCGTGACAGAGAATAAAGATCACAGAGTCCCTTGTCACAGCGTGACAGAGAATAAAGATCACACAGTCCCTTGTCACAGCCCTCCTTCCCTCCCTCCCTCCCTCCCTCCATCCATCCCTCCAAAGTGACCTCTGCTACAGCCCTCCTTCCCTCCCTCCCTCCATCCATCCCTCCAAAGTGACCTCTGCTACAGCCCTCCCTCCCTCCCTCCATCCATCCATCCCTCCAAAGTGACCTCTGCTACAGCCCACATTGTAATATCTCTGGTCAGGAACCAACAGAGGAAGGTGGCATGCATCTCATCATACCTCACACTCCTTTAGCAACAGCAGCCAAATCTTCATTTCCTTTCTTTCTTTCTTTCTTTCATTTCATTTCATTCCATTTAATTTAATTTCCTTCCTTCCTTCAATTTCCTTCCTTCCTTCCTTTCATTCCTGCCATCCTTCCCTCCCTTTAGACACGGGACCCCTGCAGTCCAAAATCACGCTCGTCTCATAAACATAGCCCACACCTCAAACCTAGCTGAATGTAACATAGCCCACACCTCAAACCTAGCTGAATGTAACATAGCCCACACCTCAAACCTAGCTGAATGTAACATAGCCCACACCTCAAACCTAGCTGAATGTAACATAGCCCACACCTCAAACCTAGCTGAATGTAACATAGCCCACACCTCAAACCTAGCTGAATGTAACATAGCCCACACCTCAAACCTAGCTGAATGTAACATAGCCCACACCTCAAACCTAGCTGAATGTAACATAGCCCACACCTCAAACCTAGCTGAATGTAACATAGCCCACACCTCAAACCTAGCTGAATGTAACATAGCCCACACCTCAAACCTAGCTGAATGTAACATAGCCCACACCTCAAACCTAGCTGAATGTAACATAGCCCACACCTCAAACCTAGCTGAATGTAACATAGCCCACACCTCAAACCTAGCTGAATGTAACATAGCCCACACCTCAAACCTAGCTGAATGTAACATAGCCCACACCTCAAACCTAGCTGATTGTAACATAGCCCACACCTCAAACCTAGCTGAATGTAACATAGCCCACACCTCAAACCTAGCTGAATGTAACATAGCCCACACCTCAAACCTAGCTGAATGTAACATAGCCCACACCTCAAACCTAGCTGAATGTAACATAGCCCACACCTCAAACCTAGCTGAATGTAACATAGCCCACACCTCAAACCGAGCTGATTGTAACATAGCCCACACCTCAAACCGAGCCGATTGTAACATAGCCCACACCTCAAACCTAGCCGAATGTAACATAGCCCACACCTCAAACCTAGCTGAATGTAACATAGCCCACATCTCAAACCTAGCTGAATGTAACATAGCCCACACCTCAAACCTAGCCGATTGCTTTGGGGTGACTCAGATGCATGGAGGGAGGGTTTGACGTGAAGGATCTGACAGTGTTGGTGGTAGTGGTGTGAAGGCTCACCTCCCTCACACCATCTCCACTGCCCTCAGCGCCCAGCACATTAGTGCTGTCTGTCCTTCAGTCTGATTGGACCTCAAAGCACCCTCCCATGGCCAGCAGGGGTCTCCGGGCAGAGATGCAAGGGGCTTGTTAGGAGAAGGTCACTGACTCACTGCTCATTGGCTGACAGCTGGTCTCACAACAGAACAATAACCAGGGGAAAAGGAGGGAGATGGAGAGAGAGAGAGGGAGAAATGGCTGGAGGACGAGACAACAGAACAACAGCTCTGATATCACTAACCCGCAGTGCGTGGCTGGTCTTAAAGCAGAACAGAGCAGCTGTTAATATTGCTCAATCTATCTGCGAGGAGCGTATAAAGCCACATAAGTTCACACAGGGAGTGTTTGAGAGGATGTTCTGGATGCTAAGGCATGTTCCATGCGACCCCAAACTGTTCACACCCCTCTTGTTGGCGGAGAGAACATGCTGCAAGTTTTAAAGTTCCCGTAATTTGTTTGTTTTTGTTTTAAAGCACATTTCCTGCAATTCTACTCCTTCCTCCATGTCTTGTGTGGTTAAATGATCCGAAGGTGAGTCAATCGACTCCAGGGGGTTAAAGTCTTGACTTATAAGAATAACTACTAGTCTGGATAAAGCTTTAATTTTCCAAGACTGGTGAAAACAATGCACGCCGCGAAAACCAAGAAATTAGCTTCCCAAATTATGTTCATTTATGACATACTGTAATTAAGACATGATTATGACTTAATCAAGAATCTCCTCACCAGGAATCAAAGGAAAAGAGAGCATGTCCAGGCTACCGTAAACATCAAGGTCTCCTCTGGTTCAGACAACTAAAATACATCAGTCGTATGTGGTATAATACACACAATCTATACAGTAGAAATCCATGTGTTATCTGGTTTAGACAGCTGAACATATCAGTCATGTATAGGAACATATCTACAATCTATACAGTAGATACATGTATGTCTCCTACCCCCTCCCTTGTAACCTCTAACACCATTACCAGCTATGGGTGCTGGAAGTACAGTGGTTTCTCTAAGCTATCACAGACATTTGCTTGCTATAGGTGCGACTGAGCACAGACACATTCAGAAAACACACACGTGGCCAGTGATTTTAATGCAGGGAAACTGAAATCCGTTTAACCTAATTTTGACCAGCATGTCACCTTGTGCAACTAGAGGGGAAAAACTCTAGATCACTTTCCTCCACACACAGAAATGCATAAACTCTAGATCACTTTCCTCCACACACAGAAATGCATAAACTCTAGATCACTTTCCTCCACACACAGAAATGCATACAAGGCACTTCCTCACCCTCCCTTTGGCAAATTAGACCATAAGTCCAGTTTACAAGAAAACTCTAATAGGAAGAACCAGTGACACGCTCAATATGAAAATCCGACAAAGAGGAAGCTACAGGACTGTTTCGCTAGCACAGACTGGACCAGTAAGGAACCAATCACTGTTAGTCTACACCTGTTGTTTACCAAGCATGTGACACATACAGTTTGATTGGACCTAGCCATATCTGAACAGAGGGGGACTTTATATCTATATATTTCAACAGAGGGGGACATTAGTAGTCTGTACCAGTCTCTTCAGCTAACATTTCACTCCTTGCTACTCCTTGTCATTGCCCATGAGACTGGCCTTTCGGCAATCGCAACGTTCAATATGCGCTGGATTTACCTCAAGAGTTGCTCATTGGTTGATTGAAATAACATTCATATTTTCCAGGACAACATGTGGAGCTTCAAATATAATTAGAATTTATAACAATTTTAAAATCAAACATTTAGCTATTAGCTAGGCAAGTTGTTGTATTTTGAGGCTTAACATTTTGTTCTGTGGTTGGAATTGCAGTATGTATTTTGTTAGAGAATTTTAGATATGAGCTAGCAACTATTGATGTACTGGTTTTCTCTGGATCAAACAAAAAAATGGTTGCTGAGCAACCGGATACCAAGGTGTTTTGGGGAGAAAAAGTTCCAAAATTTGCATAAAATCATTGTGATTGGAGGATAGCTTTGAGGGTGATCAAATCAGGATCAAGTCCTCTATTCTCCTCCAGCTCATTAATGATAAAATACTCATATTTCAAGATGGCAGTAAAGCCATTCACTTTGGCACAATGACACGGAGTACAGGGAGTGGATTAACTAAAGAGACTAGTACCCAGGCTAGGACATTAGACCTATAGTTGAACAGAGGGGGACATTATAACTATATTTGGACAGATGAGATGACTAGGAGCAGAGCAAAGTGTCTCCATCCTCGGTTTCTAGCTAGTCACGTTTGGCATAGGATAAAGAGTACAACGAGTGGAATGTTAGCACAAACAGACTGGTACCCAGGCTAGTTTCTAGATACCTGGAGCAACATTCCACACATTTGTTCAGAGAAGTGGTGTGTTGGTAAATTCAATATGGAGTGCCAGAGTGCGCTCAGAGTGCGCTCTGGACGTTTGTATATTCAGAGCGTTGTCAGATTGTCCATTTGGCTAGCTTGCGAGCTACTTCCAGACACAAATGAGAGAACACCTCACTCTGACCATGTTACTCATCGGCTGTTTTCATGTTATCTAGAGCGTTGGTGACTGTAACCGTGCTGGCAACAATTTAATTACGTTTTTTTGCCAACGTTTACTGACACTGGCCATATTCAACAGGTGTTGAGCATTTGTAAATTCATAATTTATTCTGCACTTTGGCACACAGACGAGAGTGCTCTGAAATCCTCTCTGTGAAATAATTGGTTGCCGTAGCAACACCAAAATGTTTATTCTATTTAAAAAAACAAACATTAAAAAACGCTGTATCGAGGAGGCATGAACAATTTATGAAAACATGCAACTATACATAAATGAATGGTTATTATGTAATCTTTAAATCAGGGGTTCTTAAACTTTTTCAGCCTGGGACCCAATTTACGCTTATGAAAACATGCAACTATACATAAATATTGGTACTTTTCATTGCCCTTATGCATAAAACACATGCAATATAGATAAATAGCAAATAACAATTAAATATAATAATATAAATAGTTATTCATGTTTATTTTTCCCCCATTAAAAACACACCGCATTCTGAAAAAATTCAGACCCTTTGACTTTTTCCACATTTGTTAAGTTACAACCTTATTCTAAAATGGATTAAATTGTTTTTTTCCTCACATCATTCTACAGACAATACCCATAACGACAAAGCAAAAAAAGGTTTTTAGAAATGTTAGCAAATGTTTTAAAAAATGACATAAGCATTCAGACCCTTTACGCATTACTTTGTTGAAGCACCTTTGGCAGAGATTACAGCCTCAAGTCTTTTGGGGTATGATGCTACAAGCTTGGCATACCTGTATTTGGGGAGTTTCTCCCATTCTTCTCTGCAGATCCTCTCAAGCTCTGTCAGGTTGGATGGGGAGCGTCGCTGCACAGCTACAGTTGAAGTCAGAAGTTTACATACACTTAGGTTGGAGTCATTAAAACTCGATTTTCAACCACTCCACAAATTTCTTGTTAACAAATTATAGTTTTGGCAAGTCGGTTAGGACATCTACTTTGTGCATGGCACAAGTACTTTTCACAACAAATGTTACAGACAGATTATTTCACTTATAATTCACTGTATCACAATTCCAGTGGGTCAGAAGTTTGCATACACTAAATTGACTGTGCCTTTAAACAGCTTGGAAAATTCCAGAAAATTATGTCATGGCTTTAGAAGTTTCTGATAGGCTAATTGACATCATTTGAGTCAATTGGAGGTGTACCTGTGGATGTATTTTAAGGCCTCCATTCAAACTTTTCATGGGAAAATCAAAAGAAATCAGCCAAGTCCTCAGAATTATTTTTTGTAGACCTCCACAAGTCTGGTTCATCCTTGGGAGCAATTTCCAAACACCTGAAGGTACCACCTTCATCTGAACAAACAATAGTACACAAGTATAAACACCATGGGACCATGCAGCCGTCATACCGCTCAGGAAGAAGACACATTCTGTCTCCTAGAGATGAACACACTTTGGTGCAAAAAGTGCAAATCAATCCCAGAACAACAGCAAAGGATCTTGTGAAGATGCTGGAGGAAACAGGTACAAAAGTATCTATATCTACAGTAAAACGAGTCCTATATCAACATAACCTGAAAGGTCGCTCAGCAAAGAAGAAGCCACTGCTCCAAAACCGCCATAAAAAAGCCAGACTACGGTTTGAAACTGCACATGGGGACAAAGATCGTACTTTTTGGAGAAATGTCCTCTTGTCTGATGAAACAAAAATATAATTGTTTGGCCATAATGACCATTGTTATGTTTGAGGGACGAAAGGGGGAGGCTTGCAAGCCGAACACCATCCCAACCGTGAAGCACAGGGGTGGCAGCATCATGTTGTGGGGGTGCTTTGCTGCAGGAGGGACTGGTGCACTTCACAAAATAGATGGTATCGTGAGGCAGGAAATGTATGTGGATATATTGAAGCAACATCTCAAAACATCAGTCAGGAAGTTAAAACTTGGTCGCAAATGGGTCTTCCAAATGGACAATGACCCTAAGCATACTTCCAAAGTTGTGGCAAAATGGCTTAAGGACAACAAAGTCAAGGTATTGGAGTGGCCATCACAAAGCCCTGACCTCAATCCTATAGAAAATGTGTGGCCAGAACTGAAAAAGCGTGTGCGAGCAAGGAGGCCTACAAACCTGACTCAGTTACACCAGCTGTCAGGAGGAATGGGACACAATTCACCCAACTTATTGTGGGAAGCTTGTGGAAGGCTACCCAAAATGTTTGACCCAAGTAAAAAAAAATTAAAGGCAATGCTACCAAATACTAATGGAGTGTATGTAAACTTCTGACCCACTGGGAATGTGATGAAATAAATAAAAACTGAAATAAATCATTCTATCAACTATTATTCTGACATTTCACATTCTTAAAATAAAGTGGTGATCCTAACTGACCTAAAACAGGTAATTTTTACTAGGATTAAATGTCAGAAATTGTGAAAAACTGAGTTTAAATGTTTTTGGCTAAGGTGTGTGTAAACATCTGACTTCAACTGTATTTTCAGGTCTCTCCAGAGATGTTCAATCGGGTTCAAGTCAGAGCTCTGGCTGGGCCACTGAAGGACATTCAGAGACTTGCCCCGAAGCCACTCCTGCATTGTCTTGGCTGTGTGGTTAGGGTAGTTGTCTTGTTGGAAGGTGAACCTTCGCCCCAGACTGAGGTCCTGAGCATTCTGGAGCAGGTTTCTTTGCCTTGATCCTGACTAGTCTCCCAGTCTCTGGGATGCTTCCACCACCATGCTTCACCGTAGGGATGGTGCCAGGTTACCTCCAGATGTGACGCTTGTCATTCAGGCCAAAGAGTTCAATCTTGGTTTCATCAGAGAATCTTGTTTCTCATGGTTACCTTTAGGTGCCTTTTGGCAAACTCTAAGCGAGCTGTCATGTGCATTTTACTGAGGAGTGGCTTCCGTCTGGCCACTCTACCATAAAGGCCTGATTGATGGAGTGCTGCAGATATGGTTATCCTTCTGGAAGGTTCTCCCATCACCACAGAGAAACTCTGAAGCTCTGTCAGAGTGACCATCGGGTTCTTGGTCACCTCCCTAACCAAAACCCTTCTCCCCTGGGGCCGCAGGTAGCCTGGCGAGTAGGAGCTTTGGGCCAGTAACAGAAAGGTTGCTGGATTGAATCCCAGAGCTGATGATATTCCCCAGGCACCGATGATGTGGATGTCCATTAAGGCAGTCCCCCCACACCTCTCCGATTCAAAGGGGTTGGGTTAAATGCGGAAGACACATTTCAGTTGAATGCATTCAATTGTACAACTGAATATCCCCCTTTCCACACTTCTTACATTTAAGAATGATGGAGGCCAATGTGTTCTTGTAAGGTGTACGTGTTGGTGGCAGGGAAGTCAGGTGCAGGAGAACAAACTTGGTATAAACAGAGTCATTTAATAAGAACTCACAAACAAACTCCAAAAACCTAAATATACAAAAATGTATAAAATGGGTACAAAACCCATCGCGCACCAACACATACTAGCACTAACATACAATCAAACAATCTCCAACAAGGACATGAGGGGAAACAGAGGGTTAAATACACAACATGTAATTGATGTGATATGAACCAGGTGTGAAGGAAGACAAGACAAAACCAATGGAAAAAGAAAAATGGATCAGTGATGGCAAGAAGATCTGTGACGTCGACCGCCGAACACCGCCCGTGACAGTACCCCCCCGCTGACGCGCGGACCGACTCGCAGGGCGATCCGGATGGAGACGGTGGAAATCTCGCAGCATAGAAGGATCCAACACGTCGTCCACCGGAACCCAGCATCTCTCCTCCGGACTATACCCCTCCCAGTCCACGAGGTACCGAAGGCTGAATCGAATCCAGTATGGAACGAACGGAGTACGCCGGGTCCCCCTCGATGTCCAGAGGGGGTGGAGGAACCTCCCACACCTCAGACTCCTGGAGCGAGCCAGCCACCACCGGCCTGAGGAGAGACACATGGAACGAGGGGTTAATGCGGTACTCGGGGGAAGCTGGAACCTGTTACATACCTTGTTCACTCTCCTCAGGACTTTAAATGTCCCCACAAACCGCGGACCCAGCTTCCGGCAGGCGGAGGGGCAGGTTTCGGGTCGAGAGCCAGACCCTGTCCCCCGGTGCGAACACCGGGACCTCACTGAGGAGACGGTCTGCACACCTTTTCTGGTGCAGTACGGCGCACTGAAGGTGGACATGTGCGGCGCCCCATGTTTCCCCCTTGCGCCGGAACCAGTCGTCCACCGCAGGAGCCTCAGTCTGACTCTGATGTCAAGGAGACAGAACCGGCTGATACCCCAAGACACACTGGAAGGGAGAAAGGTTAGTGGAGGAGTGGCGGAGCGAGTTCTGGGCCATCTCTGCCCAGGGCAAGAACGCCGCCCACTCCCCCGGCCGGTCCTGGCAATAAGACCTCAGAAACCTTCCCACATCCTGGTTAACTCTCTCCACCTGCCCGTTACTCTCGGGGTGAAAACCTGAGGTAAGGCTGACCGACCGCCCGAACAAGGAGCGGGATCGACTTAGGCAGAAGTCGTGACAGTTCTTGGGGACCTTCAATGCTGCAGACATTTTTTGGTACCTTTCCTCAGATCTGTGCCTCGACACAATCCTGTCTTGGAGTTCTACAGACAATTCCTTTGACCTTATTGTTTGGTTTTTGCTCTGACATGAACTGTGGGTCCTTAGATATAGACAATTGTCCAATCAATTGAATTTACCACAGATGGACTCCAATCAAGTTGTAGAAACACCTCAAGGATGATCAATGGAAACAGGATGCAACTGAGCTCAATTTCAAGTCTCATTGCAAAGGGTCTGAATATTTATGCAAATAAGATATTTCCATTGTTTTTTTTTATACCTTTGCAAAAACCTGCTTTTGCTTTGTCATTATGGGGTATTGGGTATAGATTGATGAGGATTTTTATTTATTTAATCAATTTTAGACTACGGCTGTAACTTAACAAAATGTGGGGAAAGGGAAGGGGTCTGAATACTTTCCGAATGCTCTGTTCCCCAACTGTCTAGGTTGGAACTGTTGCTGTTAAAATATAATAAATAATTTAAATTCTGAACTGGAATAAGCTGATTGATCACATCACACAGATGTAGAGCAGAAAACACACACAGTCCTAATGAGAGGTGTGTGGCTGGTTGATGCTTTCAACAAGCATTTCTATTCTGGGTTCAGTTTTTAACAGTGCAACCCTGAGGTCATGCTCAGCATGGAGTCTGTTTCTGTACTTGTTTTTTAAGTACGCCAGAGATACGAACCCTGACTCATATAGGTATGTGGTGCCAAACTGGACCAGAACATCTACTGCTTTCTCAGTCAGGCACGAGACCGCTTCCTGCTGTAGATGAGCAAAAAAAATAAAAAGCAATCAATAATTTTATTCCAGTTCAGAATAAAAATGATAACTTGTATTTTAACAGCAACAGTTCCAACCTCGACTTGTTGTTTTCAACAATCATTTCTACAGTAAGTTGTGCAGTAGGCCTGATCATTTTATATTCTAAATATACAGTACTGTAACTTAAGGGTAGCACAGTAGCTAGCTAGCTTGCTTGCTTTGGCTAATATTAGCAATCTAACGTTAATAGCTGTGTACAATGTAATTGTTTGAAAGGGAAACTCACATCTAAGTTACTACTTTGAGAGATTGTACTCCCTTATTTCTGCTTACCTGTTATAAAATGACAACAAGCTAGTTGACTTACTTTTCCACTGTCAAAGCGATGTTTCCTGAAGCATTCAGCCCTGCTCTGAAACAACTCCCTGGGTTTACCATCATGCTGTGGATGTTTGCTCAGAATGTGTTATTTTAATGTGAGAGTCTCATTACTAAGCACTTCCCTGGACAAAATACATTGTGTGCGCCCCTCGTTATTTCTCAAAGTTGGTATGAAACCAAGAGAAAGAAACGTATCGCAGTATTTCAGTTTAATGACGATTGAGCTGTCAGAATTTATGGCTAGCTTGACTACATTTGATGACAGCTGGGCGAGTGAGAATACCAAGTCATTGGCTGACGGCGCATCATCTGCTGCCGAACTACAGCGCTGCTGTAGGGTCGCGGAGTGATCTTCAATTAAAACTGCAGAAAAAAAAGATCCGGTAAACCGCGAAGCACACAGGCTTCTCCTCTCAGTCGCGCAGCTGCCGAACTGACACGGCTGCTTAGCAGACAGAGCGCAATGAACACAGACCATTTGTCCTTGGCCAAATCAATTCCAGGAATTAATGAAAGAATGATACATTTGCTCTAACACGTCGCGACCCACCGTTAACAGGTCTGGTCGCGACCTATACTTTTACAAGGTGAGAGAACTTTGAACAAAACGGTTAAAACTTTAATTATAAATATGAAGGATAGACACCGAAAGGACAAACTTCGATTATATTTACAAAATGTTGGCAGCAATTATTACAAAAATATTGTTCTTTAGCGCAAAATACATGTTCAGTGCATATAAATACTAATAATTTACATATGTAAATAAAACATGTAAAACGTCATGTATGTAGGTTAGAAAGATAAACTATTTTATTTGAAGTTAGATATATAAATAGCGATATAAATTAAATTATGAACTTTTTCACTGCTTCCAAACTTCAAAGCCAAGCAGATGTCAAAGGTTATATTCTTCTTAGTATCACTGGCATCTGCGGATCAAAAGAATGAAAAGGTGTTAGTACATGTGTTGTAGTATGGCTGTTCAACCACGGTCTCTTGAGGACCCAAACATTTCTGATGTACATCAGGTACTGATTCATTCAGACCTTGAACATCAGCTGATACATTTATCAATTAACTACTATCAAAACGATCAAACTAAGTAGTCAAAAGGGGTGTGTCTCAAGTTGCATTCTACCTGCGAGAGGCATGGTTGAAGTGCTGTTTGTTGTTAGCACAGGCAGTATGGTTCAGGTGACATGCAGGGTAGGATGATCTGGGTCCTGGGTTAAGGTGGGCTGTGGGGACAGTGTAGTGCGGTCTGGGACACAGTCACACCTGTCAACATCTATGTCACAGTCCACCGTTCTCATATTGGGAGAGAAGTCTGGAACAAACAGAGAGAAAAACATAGGAATGACTTAATATGACTACAGGGACCAGACCAGGGAAAATGGAGCGAGAACAACACATCAGAATAACCACTTCCTACAGAGGCTATATCATATCCTGAATAACACCCTGATTTAGCATCCCCAGCGCATTACAATGGAATGGTCCCCAAAGTGCAAACACTGCCCAAACCCAGTGCTGCATACCAGCTAAATCTAGTGCATCTACTGGGCTGGATAGTTGATACATCTACCAGTGGTAGACTAACCTGGTTGTTCAGTGGAGGGGTAGGATACAGTGGTAGACTAACCTGGTTGTTTAGTGGAGGGGTAGGACACAGTGGTAGACTAACCTGGTTGTTCAGTGGAGGGGTAGGATACAGTGGTAGACTAACCTGGTTGTTCAGTGGAGGGGTAGGATACAGTGGTAGACTAACCTGGTTGTTTAGTGGAGGGGTAGGACACAGTGGTAGACTAACCTGGTTGTTTAGTGGAGGGGTAGGACACAGTGGTAGACTAACCTGGTTGTTTAGTGGAGGGGTAGGACACAGTGGTAGACTAACCTGGTTGTTTAGTGGAGGGGTAGGATACAGTGGTAGACTAACCTGGTTGTTTAGTGGAGGGGTAGGATACAGTGGTAGACTAACCTGGTTGTTTAGTGGAGGGGTAGGATACAGTGGTAGACTGACCTGGTTGTTTAGTGGAGGGGTAGGACACAGTGGTAGACTAACCTGGTTGTTTAGTGGAGGGGTAGGACACAGTGGTAGACTCGTTGTTCAGTGGAGGGGTAGGACACAGTGGTAGACTAACCTGGTTGTTTAGTGGAGGGGTAGGACACAGTGGTAGACTAACCTGGTTGTTTAGTGGAGGGGTAGGACACACAGCGGTCGGACATGCAGTCCCAGATCAACCCACTGGCACACAGACGCCTGGAGTCCTCTGATTTAGAGAGCTGACGCATCGGAGAGCACCTGCAACCAAACACACCGCCTGGTTAGTGCTAAGGGTACGACTAGCGAGAGAGTGTGTTTGTGTGTGTGTGTGTGTGTGTGTATCTGTACATCTGGACTCACCCGTTCCTCCTGTGAGAGCGTATATGGGCTTGCCGTCGGATCAGGGGTGGTTCCATACACTTACACTCTGTGTGATTGGCTACCTTTATCAACACCGGCTCAGGTCCGTATTTGAACGGTATCACACTCAGCAGCTGCAGGACGGAACGTGTCAGATCACATTAGTCCGGTTCTGGAGTCAGAGATCCACTTTGTAGAGAGAGCTGTATTTTATTTGACTCATTGATGGCCCAATGACGTGCATAGTGTACATTATGTAGTCTGTACGTTCTGTATATATTCACATTCTCCAAAATCCTTGTCATTTAGGAGCACTTATCATAATCACAATTGTCTTAAAACATAAATCAGGGGTCCCCAACTATAGCCGCGGGGTGATGTTTGTTGGAGCGGATGGTCAGGGGACCGGAACTATAGCCGCGGGGTGATGTTTGTTGGAGCGGATGGTCAGGGGGCTGGAACTATAGCCGCGGGGTGATGTTTGTTGGAGCGGATGGTCAGGTGGCCGGAACTATAGCCGCGGGGTGATGTTTGTTGGAGCGGATGGTCAGGGGTCCCCAACTATAGCCGCGGGGTGATGTTTGTTGGAGCGGATGGTCAGGGGGCCGGAACTATAGCCGCGGGGTGATGTTTGTTGGAGCGGATGGTCAGGGGGCCGGAACTATAGCCGCAGGGTGATGTTTGTTGGAGCGGATGGTCAGGGGGCCGGAACTATAGCCGCGGGGTGATGTTTGTTGGAGCGGATGGTCAGGGGACCGGAACTATAGCCGCGGGGTGATGTTTGTTGGAGCGGATGGTCAGGTGGCCGGAACTATAGCCGCGGGGTGATGTTTGTTGGAGCGGATGGTCAGGGGGCCGGAACTATAGCCGCAGGGTGATGTTTGTTGGAGCGGATGGTCAGGGGGCTGGAACTATAGCCGCGGGGTGATGTTTGTTGGAGCGGATGGTCAGGGGACCGGAACTATAGCCGCGGGGTGATGTTTGTTGGAGCGGATGGTCAGGGGGCCGGAACTATAGCCGCGGGGTGATGTTTGTTGGAGCGGATGGTCAGGGGGCCGGAACTATAGCCGCGGGGTGATGTTTGTTGGAGCGGATGGTCAGGGGGCCGGAACTATAGCCGCGGGATGATGTTTGTTGGAGCGGATGGTCAGGGGGCCGGAACTATAGCCGCGGGGTGATGTTTGTTGGAGCGGATGGTCAGGGGGCTGGAACTATAGCCGCGGGGTGATGTTTGTTGGAGCGGATGGTCAGGGGGCCGGAACTATAGCCGCGGGGTGATGTTTGTTGGAGCGGATGGTCAGGGGGCCGGAACTATAGCCGCGGGGTGATGTTTGTTGGAGCGGATGGTCAGGGGACCGGAACTATAGCCGCGGGGTGATGTTTGTTGGAGCGGATGGTCAGGGGGCCGGAACTATAGCCGCGGGGTGATGTTTGTTGGAGCGGATGGTCAGGTGGCCGGAACTATAGCCGCGGGGTGATGTTTGTTGGAGCGGATGGTCAGGTGGCCGGAACTATAGCCGCGGGGTGATGTTTGATGGAGCGGATGGTCAGGGGGCCGGAACTATAGCCGCGGGGTGATGTTTGTTGGAGCGGATGGTCAGGGGGCCGGAACTATAGCCGCAGGGTGATGTTTGTTGGAGCGGATGGTCAGGTGGCCGGAACTATAGCAGCGGGGTGATGTTTGTTGGAGCGGATGGTCAGGGGTCCCCAACTATAGCCGCGGGGTGATGTTTGTTGGAGCGGATGGTCAGGGGGCCGGAACTATAGCCGCGGGGTGATGTTTGTTGGAGCGGATGGTCAGGGGACCGGAACTATAGCCGCGGGGTGATGTTTGTTGGAGCGGATGGTCAGGGGGCCGGAACTATAGCCGCGGGGTGATGTTTGTTGGAGCGGATGGTCAGGGGGCCGGAACTATAGCCGCGGGGTGATGTTTGTTGGAGCGGATGGTCAGGGGGCCGGAACTATAGCCGCGGGGTGATGTTTGTTGGAGCGGATGGTCAGGGGGCCGGAACTATAGCCGCGGGGTGATGTTTGTTGGAGCGGATGGTCAGGGGGCCGGAACTATAGCCGCGGGGTGATGTTTGTTGGAGCGGATGGTCAGGGGGCCGGAACTATAGCCGCGGGGTGATGTTTGTTGGAGCGGATGGTCAGGGGGCCGGAACTATAGCCGCGGGGTGATGTTTGTTGGAGCGGATGGTCAGGGGTCCCCAACTATAGCCGCGGGGTGATGTTTGTTGGAGCGGATGGTCAGGGGACCGGAACTATAGCCGCGGGGTGATGTTTGTTGGAGCGGATGGTCAGGGGACCGGAACTATAGCCGCGGGGTGATGTTTGTTGGAGCGGATGGTCAGGGGACCGGAACTATAGCAGCGGGGTGATGTTTGTTGGAGCGGATGGTCAGGGGGCCGGAACTATAGCAGCGGGGTGATGTTTGTTGGAGCGGATGGTCAGGGGGCCGGAACTATAGCCGCGGGGTGATGTTTGTTGGAGCGGATGGTCAGGGGGCTGGAACTATAGCCGCAGGGTGATGTTTGTTGGAGCGGATGGTCAGGGGACCGGAACTATAGCCGCAGGGTGATGTTTGTTGGAGCGGATGGTCAGGGGGCTGGAACTATAGCCGCGGGATGATGTTTGTTGGAGCGGATGGTCAGGGGGCCGGAACATTGTTACAATCATTTGTACACCGCAAACATCCAAAAAGAGGTTGTATTTGAAAATAGACATCATTTCATACATTGATAACATTGAGACATGATAAAATATCTATTTTCTTAATTAGTAGGAATACTTGGGAACAGATTTACTAAATTAAACACATTTTTAGCTGAATTCCTGGGGATTTTAAAGGTATTTTTTAGACCAAAAACTAAAATCATATTTAAAAAAATATATATATATTTACTAAAAACTTTGGGCCCTGTTGCCTGTTACCCTTTGCCGACCCCTGCCAGAAATTATTGCCATTTATTAAGAATAATATTAATAATGCATTTTATTTGTAATACACCTTCTAACAGATATTTAAAGAGGAAATGCTCACTGTTTTATTAACATAGGCAGTACTTGTGTTTCTGCACGATACACCCTCTTTGTTACAGCATCCGTTGCACCTGAAGACGGACACGCAGGGGGGCTTGAAGAACATGGAGGTCGTGGTGCCCAGTTCCTTTGCCACGTCTACACACGTCTCTCTGGGCGTGCACTGGGTCTTCTGCCACTCATCATCTATGGCTAATGATCACATACACACAACACCAACAGTTACACACAGAACAAAACTAATAGCAACCATAGAGACTTGCTTTGGCTACCGTCTGGGTACACTCACATTCTAACCACAAAACATGCATTAGCAACCTGGAATGAATGTCTTGGCTTTTGCTTGGAGGGTTAACACAGTCTCGAGAAGACAAAGGGTTCAAACCCGTCTGTCTCATACTTTATGACTATCTCCAGGGAGAACATTGAATAATGCCCAGCCTTTAGCTCAGAGGTCTAACACATTGAGCAAGTGCACAGTAGACGCAGATATCGAACCCACATACCTTTGAGTATCCCGAGGCTGTATGAGCCAGCAGCATAGCTCAACAAACAATACCAAAACTTTAGCTTAGAGAGCCAACACAGTTTTGAGGAGACCCAGGTTTCGAACCCACATACCTTTGAGTATCTCCAGGCTGTAGGATGCTACAGCGTAGCGCGTGGAGCGGTGTGACCCAGATCCAGGGGAGGAGGAGGAGGAGGAGGAGGAACGGTAGTTGGGCTGCTGAGAGGAAGAGGATGAGGGAGACGTCTCCAGGTGTTTGAGTTTTAGACGACACTTCCACAGCTTCCAGTCAGGGAAATCTGTCAGCATGAGCAGCTCGTCCAGACTGGAGGCCGAACGCACATCCCTCTCCCACTTCTCCTGGTTGATCACCTGCAGGGAGCAGAGGAGGAGGACACAAAACATTTAATGGTATATGTTGTTTTAAAGACAGGATAGAAAATAAGCTCCAACACGCTGGTAAAATATTGTTAGTTGGTTTGTGAGAGTCAACAGTCTCACCACAAGAGGGCAGCACTCTTACATCCAAGTCAGGATTAACTTTAGATGCGATTGAGGCCGGTTTACAAGGACTGGACTGAGCTGATGATACATGCAAGTCAGTGATTCCTCACACTCACATCCACCTCTGACTGTGCTATTATTGCCCAACGCCAGGTCCCACAGACCATTAACAGCTGTCCTGGGATTTAAGACTATCATCATTTAGATCACAACAGATACAACAACAATCAGTGCTTCTGTGTATTATAGTATTATATCACTACAGTATTAATAGTACCACTGTATTGTAGTATTAAAGTACTACAGTATTATAGCACTACATAGTATAGTACTATATTATTAGTATTATAGTACTAAGGTAGTGTATTATTATAGTAGTACAGTATTAGAGTACTATGGTAATGTAGTATTATAGTACTACAGTATTATAGTACCACAGTATTGTAGTACTACAGCATTATAGTATTATAGCACTACAGTAGTATAGTACTACATTATCGTAGTATTATAGTACTACAGTATTGTAGTATTATAGTTCTGCAGTATTGTGGTATTATAGTACTACAGTATTGTAGTATTATAGTACTACGGTAATGTAGTATTATAGCATTACAGTATTATAGCACCACAGCATTGTAGCACTACAGTATTATTGCACTAAAGTATTATAGTACTGCTGTATTGTAGTATTATAGTACTGCAGTATTGTAGTATTATAGTACTACAGTATTGTAGTATTATAGTACTACAGTATTGTAGTATTATAGTTCTGCAGTATTGTGGTATTATAGTACTACAGTATTGTAGTATTATAGTACTACGGTAATGTAGTATTATAGCATTACAGTATTATAGCACCACAGCATTGTAGCACTACAGAATTATTGCACTAAAGTATTATAGTACTGCTGTATTGTAGTATTATAGTACTGCTGTATTGTAGTATTATAGTACTGCAGTATTGTAGTATTATAGTACTACAATATTGTAGAACTACAGTATTATAGTACTACAGTATAATAGTACTACAGTTTTATAGTACTACAGTATTGTAGTATTATAGTACTACATTATTATAGTACTACAGTATTGTAGTACTACGTGTGTAATCATTACTTCTTCTCATTCCCATGACTGTTCATAGCTGGGATGAGAGGATGCCCATTGTACCCCAAATGCACAGTAGATCCCCTGGCATCAGCCCATAGACAACATAACAGCTGCGAATGTGGAGTTGGCTGGGGTGACATTAAGGGGTAGTGGGGGGCAGGAGTTCCCAGGGTCCACCTGTTGAGGAGCTCTAGGAGCTATGAGAAGACAAGCCTCCTCCTTCCCATGGAGCAGAGGATGGAGGAGAGACACAGAATATTAGGAGACCTAGCTACTGTTTCCCACAGAGACAAGCTTAGAACTGCTGCTGCACAGGCTAGTGCAGATAACAAGCAGGTAGGCCACTAACTAACACATATACAGTACTAGTGCAGATAACAAGCAGGTAGGCCACTAACTAACACATATACAGTACTAGTGCAGATAACAAGCAGGTAGGCCACTAACTAACACATATACAGTACTACTGCAGATAACAAGCAGGTAGGCCACAAACTAACACATATACAGTACTACTGCAGATAATAAGCAGGTAGATCACTAACTAACACATATACAGTACTAGTGCAGATAACAAGCAGGTAGGCCACAAACTAACACATATACAGTACTACTGCAGATAACAAGCAGGTAGGCCACTAACTAACACATATACAGTACTACTGCAGATAACAAGCAGGTAGGCCACAAACTAACACATATACTGTACTACTGCAGATAACAAGCAGGTAGGCCACAAACTAACACATATACAGTACTACTGCAGATAATAAGCAGGTAGGCCACAAACTAACACATATACAGTACTACTGCAGATAATAAGCAGGTAGATCACTAACTAATATACAGTACTACTGCAGATAATAAGCAGGTAGATCACTAACTAATATACAGTACTAGTGCAGATAACAAGCAGGTAGGCCACAAACTAACACATATACAGTACTACTGCAGATAACAAGCAGGTAGGCCACAAACTAACACATATACAGTACTACTGCAGATAACAAGCAGGTAGGCCACAAACTAACACATATACAGTACTACTGCAGATAACAAGCAGGTAGGCCACAAACTAACACATATACAGTACTACTGCAGATAACAAGCAGGTAGGCCACAAACTAACACATATACAGTACTAGTGCAGATAACAAGCAGGTAGGCCACAAACTAACACATATACAGTACTACTGCAGATAATAAGCAGGTAGATCACTAACTAATATACTGTGTTACTGCAGATAATAAGCAGGTAGATCACTAACTAATATACTGTGTTACTGCAGATAACAAGCAGGTAGATCACTAACTAATATACTGTGTTACTGCAGATAACAAGCAGGTAGATCACTAACTAATATACTGTGTTACTGCAGATTACAAGCAGGTAGATCACTAACTAATATACAGTACTACTGCAGATAATAAGCAGGTAGATCACTAACTAATATACTGTGTTACTGCAGATAATAAGCAGGTAGATCACTAATATACTGTGTTACTGCAGATAATAAGCAGGTAGATCACTAACTAATATACTGTGTTACTGCAGATAACAAGCAGGTAGATCACTAACTAATATACTGTGTTACTGCAGATAATAAGCAGGTAGATCACTAACTAATATACTGTGTTACTGCAGATAATAAGCAGGTAGATCACTAACTAATATACTGTGTTACTGCAGATAACAAGCAGGTAGATCACTAACTAATATACTGTGTTACTGCAGATAATAAGCAGGTAGATCACTAACTAATATACTGTGTTACTGCAGATTACAAGCAGGTAGATCACTAACTAATATACAGTACTACTGCAGATAATAAGCAGGTAGATCACTAACTAATATACAGTACTACTGCAGATAATAAGCAGGTAGATCACTAATATACTGTGTTACTGCAGATAACAAGCAGGTAGATCACTAACTAATATACTGTGTTACTGCAGATTACAAGCAGGTAGATCACTAACTAATATACTGTGTTACTGCAGATTACAAGCAGGTAGATCACTAACTAATATACAGTACTACTGCAGATAATAAGCAGGTAGATCACTAACTAATATACTGTGTTACTGCAGATAATAAGCAGGTAGATCACTAACTAATATACTGTGTTACTGCAGATAATAAGCAGGTAGATCACTAACTAATATACTGTGTTACTGCAGATAATAAGCAGGTAGATCACTAACTAATATACAGTACTACTGCAGATAATAAGCAGGTAGATCACTAATATACTGTGTTACTGCAGATAATAAGCAGGTAGATCACTAACTAATATACTGTGTTACTGCAGATTACAAGCAGGTAGATCACTAACTAATATACTGTGTTACTGCAGATAATAATCAGGTAGATCACTAACTAATATACAGTACTACTGCAGATAATAAGCAGGTAGATCACTAATATACTGTGTTACTGCAGATAATAAGCAGGTAGATCACTAACTAATATACTGTGTTACTGCAGATAATAAGCAGGTAGATCACTAACTAATATACTGTGTTACTGCAGATAATAAGCAGGTAGATCACTAACTAATATACTGTGTTACTGCAGATAATAAGCAGGTAGATCACTAACTAATATACTGTGTTACTGCAGATAATAAGCAGGTAGATCACTAATATACTGTGTTACTGCAGATTACAAGCAGGTAGATCACTAACTAATATACTGTGTTACTGCAGATAACAAGCAGGTAGATCACTAATATACTGTGTTACTGCAGATTACAAGCAGGTAGATCACTAACTAATATACTGTGTTACTGCAGATAATAAGCAGGTAGATCACTAATATACTGTGTTACTGCAGATAATAAGCAGGTAGATCACTAACTAACATACTGTGTTACTGCAGATAACAAGCAGGTAGATCACTAACTAATATACTGTGTTACTGCAGATAATAAGCAGGTAGATCACTAACTAATATACTGTGTTACTGCAGATAATAAGCAGGTAGATCACTAACTAACATACTGTGTTACTGCAGATAAGAAGCAGGTAGATCACTAACTAATATACTGTGTTACTGCAGATAATAAGCAGGTAGATCACTAACTAACATACTGTGTTACTGCAGATAAGAAGCAGGTAGATCACTAACTAATATACTGTGTTACTGCAGATAATAAGCAGGTAGATCACTAACTAACATACTGTGTTACTGCAGATAAGAAGCAGGTCGGAAAATCCGACCACAATAATTGCTAGACGTGTGTTGGGTGATCTCTCTCAGTGCCCTACAGGACAACATGGAGAATGGGAACAGTCATGTGTACAACTCCAAACACATTGGAGGAGACCGGTCTGGTGTTACAGCTGACCAGTCCTATGGAGCTGTGGCTTCTTCCCTGCCTCCATGTGTACAACTCCAAACACACTGGAGGAGACCCGTCTGGTGTTACAGCTGACCAGTCCTATGGAGCTGTGGCTTCCTCCCTGCCTCCACTTATAGTGTTCAAATCATATTTTCACTAAATTCACTCTCTGCACACTATTACCCCCCAAAAAACGAAGACATTACATTATGACTGTGTTGGTGTAATGTCAATTTAACAACAAAATGTGGCAATTTAAATAGTCTATTGTTGCCAATTGTAAAAGTTCCAAATCATAAAAACCTTTTAAACATTTACAATATAAAAAGGGTGTGGTCGGATTTGTTGAGAAAGACAAATAACGAGGGAATAAGGGACTTCCATTCATTTACGAGACGGGAAGGGAAACCCACAGAACAGATGGAGAGTTGAATAAACAACGGAGAGGAGAGGGGCCGGGTCAGAGGCGGGCCCGGGTCAGAGGCGGGGCCGGGTCAGAGGCGGAGCCGGGTCAGAGGCGGGGCCGGGTCAGAGGCGGGGCTGAGGAAAAGGACTGTCGTGTAATATGAAACATGTCAAACAGAAACAGCTTGCTTTCATTTCTCCCAGTCGTTGTAACGACATGAGCCGCCGCTGATCTGTTCAATATGTGAAGATTGTGGCGTTAGGGTGTAGCTGGATGCTTCCTCTATGTGAGGATTGTGTCGTTAGGGTGTAGCTGGATGCTTCCTCTATGTGAGGATTGTGACGTTAGGGTGTAGCTGGATGCTTCCTCTATGTGAGGATTGTGACGTTAGGGTGTAGCTGGATGCTTCCTCTATGTGAGGATTGTGACGTTAGGGTGTAGCTGGATGCTTCCTCTATGTGAGGATTGTGACGTTAGGGTGTAGCTGGATGCTTCCTCTATGTGAGGATTGTGTCGTTAGGGTGTAGCTGGATGCTTCCTCTATGTGAGGATTGTGACGTTAGGGTGTAGCTGGATGCTTGCTCTATGTGAGGATTGTGACGTTAGGGTGTAGCTGGATGCTTCCTCTATGTGAGGATTGTGACGTTAGGGTGTAGCTGGATGCTTCCTCTATGTGAGGATTGTGACGTTAGGGTGTAGCTGGATGCTTCCTCTATGTGAGGATTGTGACGTTAGGGTGTAGCTGGATGCTTCCTCTATGTGAGGATTGTGACGTTAGGGTGTAGCTGGATGCGTCCTCTATGTGAGGATTGTGACGTTAGGGTGTAGCTGGATGCTTCCTCTATGTGAGGATTGTGACGTTAGGGTGTAGCTGGCTGCTTCCTCTATGTGAGGATTGTGACGTTAGGGTGTAGCTGGATGCTTCCTCTATGTGAGGATTGTGACGTTAGGGTGTAGCTGGATGCTTCCTCTATGTGAGGATTGTGACGTTAGGGTGTAGCTGGATGCTTCCTCTATGTGAGGATTGTGACGTTAGGGTGTAGCTGGATGCTTCCTCTATGTGAGGATTGTGACGTTAGGGTGTAGCTGGATGCTTCCTCTATGTGAGGATTGTGACGTTAGGGTGTAGCTGGATGCTTCCTCTATGTGAGGATTGTGACGTTAGGGTGTAGCTGGATGCTTCCTCTATGTGAGGATTGTGACGTTAGGGTGTAGCTGGATGCTTCCTCTATGTGAGGATTGTGACGTTAGGGTGTAGCTGGATGCTTCCTCTATGTGAGGATTGTGACGTTAGGGTGTAGCTGGCTGCTTCCTCTATGTGAGGATTGTGACGTTAGGGTGTAGCTGGATGCTTCCTCTATGTGAGGATTGTGACGTTAGGGTGTAGCTGGATGCTTCCTCTATGTGAGGATTGTGACGTTAGGGTGTAGCTGGATGCTTCCTCTATGTGAGGATTGTGACGTTAGGGTGTAGCTGGATGCTTCCTCGTAAACCAGACAGACAAGGAGTTTTCTTTTCCCTCTTCTGCAATTTAGACCCAGGGGAAAGCAGGGCCCCAAGGGGAGAGATATCGGGAGATTGAGTGAGGGGGGGGGGGGGGGGGAGACAGACAGCGAACAAGAGAGAGGAGAGAGCGAAGAAGAGAAAGAGAAAGAAGTGATTGATAATTTAGGAAGTTGAAACGCTCCTCTTTCCAGGTCGGTGAGATCTTGTTAATGGTGACGCATGCATTTGGACTTCCAATACATTTGCACCGTTTACATAAGAGGCACACACACACACACACACACACTGCTCATTAGACCATGTCAGCTCTGATCTTCATGGACAGCTCACAGGTGGTGTGTGTGTGTGTGTCTCCACGCCCCTTGCCAACTGGTCAGCGCTAGTTTTATTAGCTAACATGGTGAGTTGTAAGGAGAGTTGATTCAGTTCATAAGAACACAAAGATGGACTCAAACCTGGTGCCTCCAGTGGGAGACATGTGTCCCCATTTGATGACATACCGGTTATTAATAAATAGCTTCTTGATGACGATGACTCGTGCATTTAATCCACAGAATAAGAGCCTGAGCAGAACATGAGTTGCAGATGAAACAGTGCCTGGTCTGGACATTGAAGTCATACAGAAATGAAGTGCATAGACACCGGACACTTACCCTGAGAGAGCTGGGATCATCTTGAACCTTGTTTGGCATTCCCAAGTTCAACCTCACCAACACCAGCATCATTCCAACACCGGCAGCAAGCATCCTCTGCATCCTCTGGTTCAATGCTGTATCTCAGTCTCTTTTGTGTTCAAAGTTCTCCTTCTGTCTCTGTACGGTGAATTTTCAGTCTCTGGACAGAAATTGTACAACAGAGAGCCGTTTCTCTCAGGGTAATCCCCTGTAACAGAGAGATGTTTCTGTATTGGGTAATCCTCTATAATAGAGAGCAGAGCCAGAGGAAGGAGTCTCCTCTCTACAGACCAGCCCCTCTCAGACCGGCGCTGACTCCTCAGACCACACACAAGCTCCTGTCACAGTCCCTGTGGTTACGGACACCTCTCCCTCTCTCCCCCCGGGTCACAGACTCTCTCTCTCTCCCTGGTCACAGACACCTCTCCCTCTCTCCCTCTCCGTCTGGCCACAGACACCCCAGAGCAAATGGAACAGCTAAAGAGGATTTAAAACACCTCTACCTCTCTCTCTATCCCCCCAACTACACACAGCAAGGACACTTAGAGTTTCACTCAGTCACTTGAGACTGCCTCAAGGACTCTTAAGACTGTCTCTCTATTGGTCCAACTACAAGCAAGGACTCTTAAGACTCTCTCTATTGGTCCAACTACAAGCAAGGACTCTTAAGACTCTCTCTATTGGTCCAACTACAAGCAAGGACTCTTAAGACTGTCTCTCTTTCTTTTGCCTGTCTTGACTATCCCCTCTCTTCTCCCCAGTTAGTCCAGACCTCATTATCTACTGTGTCTCAGCCTCTGCGTTAAAGGGCCTGCTTGTCACATCGAGCGAGCATGGCCCCGCACTTAGTTCCCGTCCTTCAGGGTTGAGAGGGCTGTCTGTCTGTCTCTCTGTCCCCACCATGTCACCCTGGCTCTGTCTGTCCCTGCCTTGTCTCCCTGGTTCTGTTTGTCTGTCGGATGTTGCCTTGCTCTGTCTGTCTGTAAGTCTGTTCTGTCTGCCCCTGCCTTGTCTCCCTGGTTCTGTTTGTCTGTCGGATGTTGCCTTGCTCTGTCTGTCTGTAAGTCTGTTCTGTCTGCCCCTGCCTTGTCTCCCTGGTTCTGTTTGTCTGTCTGATGTTGCCTTGCTCTGTCTGTCTGTAAGTCTGTTCTGTCTGTCCCTGCCTTGGCTGTTAAATCCAAAGCCACTGTATTTCCACAGAGTTCAGCTTATCTGGAGCAGCATGAACATGTGTTTTAAATGTGATCCAGACCTCAGCTACGCAGCATGGATACATGGGCCAGGGAGGGACGCTCCCACCCTCCACCCCACCCCTATCCCATCCCAGCCAAAACTCACTTCCCACTGGGCACAGACCTCATTTCAACGTCTAATTACGAGGAAACATTGATTCAACCAGTGTGTGCCCAGGGGTTTGATTGTCTGCGGAGGGAGGGATGGAGGGAGAGGAGATGTGATAGAGAGGGAGGAATGGAGGGAGAGGAGAAAGAGGAGATGTGATAGAGAAGGAAGGAGGAGGGAGAGGAGAAAGAGATGTGAGAGAGGGAGGGAGGGAGGAGGGAGAAACATGAGATGTGATAGAGAGGGAGGGAGGGAGGAGGAGGGAGAAACAGGAGATGTGAGAGGGAGGGAGGGAGGGAGGAGGAGGGAGAAACAGGAGATGTGATAGAGAGGGAAGGAGGGAGGAGGAGGGAGAAACAGGAGATGTGATAGAGAGGGAAGGAGGAGGGAGAGGAGAAAGAGGAGATGTGATAGAGAGGGAGGAATGGAGGGAGAAACAGGAAGAAACAGGAGATGTGATAGAGAGGGAGGGAGAAACAGGAGATGTGATAGAGGGAGGGAGGAGGAGGGAGAAACAGGAGATGTGATAGAGGGAGGAGGAGGGAGAAACAGGAGATGTGATAGAGAGGGAGGGAGGAGGAAGAAACAGGAGATGTGATAGAGAGGGAGGGAGGAGGAGGGAGAAACAGGAGATGTGATAGAGAGGGAGGGAGGAGGAGGGAGAAACAGGAGATGTGATAGAGAGGGAGGGAGGAGGAGGGAGAAACAGGAGATGTGATAGAGAGGGAGGGAGGAGGAGGGAGAAACAGGAGATGTGATAGAGAGGGAGGAATAGAGGGAGAGGAGAAACAGGAGATGTGATAGAGAGGGAGGGAGAAAGAGGAGATGTGATAGAGAGGGAGGGAGGAGGAGGAAGAAACAGGAGATGTGATAGAGAGGGAGGGAGGAGGAAGAAACAGGAGATGTGATAGAGAGGGAGGGAGGAGGAGGGAGAAACAGGAGATGTGATAGAGGGAGGGAGGAGGAGGGAGAAACAGGAGATGTGATAGAGAGGGAGGAGGAGGGAGAAACAGGAGATGTGATAGAGAGGGAGGGGAGACCCGCTGTTTCGCAGTATGAGACGTCATTCTGCCAGATGCAAATGGCCCTGAAATGTGAGACGTGGTTGGTTTCCCTCCTTCTCGTAACGGATACCTGCATCTCCTCTGAGGTCTGTCCAAGGACATAATGACTGGAACTAATCAGTGGTTCCATTAGATCGCTTCTGGAGACATCACGGCAGGATAGTTTTATTGAGGTTGAATTAAAAGTGCCTTTTTCATCATTTACATTTCAGTTTAATGGTTTGGAGGCACAGTAACAAAACATCTATTTCAGAAAAAGAAAACCAGTATAAAATGACAACTTAATGATTTAAAAAGAGACAAACAACACATCAAGCTGGTTCATGATTAAAATACACTTGGGTCACATGACCATAACAAGACAAGACCTATAACATGATTAGAAGATGTCTGCCGATTCTTAGAAGGAATCCCTGATCTTAGACCTCCAAGCCGTAGCCCTCTCGAACCCATTGGTCCCTGTCCTGTAGTCTCTGACTGCCTGGTTGATCTCCTCTTCCGTGTTCATCACAAACGGACCTGGAGAGAACAAGGAAAGTGTAGTGTGTCACGTGACACATGAACGATCCAATACTGTGGTAACTGACTGGAGTTCAGTGATGTAAAGAAATGAAGGTCTTACCATGTTGGACCACCGGCTCATTGATCGGCTGTCCCGCAATCAAGACAAAATGGCAAACCTCTGATGCCTGGAGAAAGGAGTTTGAGTTGTAGTGAATTTACAATTCCCGAAAACTGTGTTAAGAGTCTGTAAGAAGTTCAGACAGCCTACCTTGTTTTCTACGGCTATGCAGTCTCCATCATCAAACACGATGGTGTGATGTGGCTCCACTTTCTGCTGCTCTGCATCTGGACCTGAAAGAGCAATGGAAAACAGAATAAACTCTACAGACGGCCCGCCTGGGATGAAAACAAGATTATTACCTCAAAAGAAATGGCAAACAATACAACTTTCATTTGAGGAATTTCTGTCGAGATTTTAACCCGAGGGAAACACTGCAATCAAGAACCAAAGAAAATGTGCATTTCCTCTCCATCTGACATGGTGAAGTCTGCTTCCTTCATCTGAATACTAAAGGTCAACAGAAATGCAGAAACGCCAAACGCTTCAAGTTGTGGTGGATGTATTTTTCAGACACAGCTGTGCTTGATTTGCCTTACAGACTACACACTCTGTCGATTCAGTGGCATCTCGGTTCAAACCCACCTTAATCTTAGTTACAGCGAACGGTTCAACTTGATTCTGGTTTCAAAACATCTGTCTACAATTAAAAAAGGAGCTTTCCGTGAGATCCTACGAAGCAACGATTCCATTTAATCAGATCATAATGCAACTTCCTGTAGAAACAAATATCAACTATGAGTGAAATGTAACAAAAGCCCTTTCTAAATGAGTGAAGAGCACGCTAGATCTTCTCACGCTAGCTAACATCTATCATAATGAAAATACAATTCCTCCTACTCACGCTAGCTAACATCTATCATGATGAAAATACAATTCCTCCTTCTCAAATATGTGCTTCCCATTGACAAACAAAAGAAACGTTACATTTTTACACGTGAAAAAGGACAGGCTTAACGTGTCCTGTATAGACAAACACTGTAGGGAACAGTCCAACTCTGTATAGCAGGGTGTCACAGGACTGTAGGGAACAGTCCAACTCTGTATAGCAGGGTGTCACAGGACTGTAGGGAACAGTCCAACTCTGTATAGCAGGGTGTCACAGGACTGTAGGGAACAGTCCAACTCTGTATAGCAGGGTGTCACAGGACTGTAGGGAACAGTCCAACTCTGTATAGCAGGGTGTCACAGGACTGTAGGGAACAGTCCAACTCTGTATAGCAGGGTGTCACAGGACTGTAGGGAACAGTCCAACTCTGTATAGCAGGGTGTCACAGGACTGTAGGGAACAGTTCAACTCTGTATAGCAGGGTGTCACAGGACTGTAGGGAACAGTTCAACTCTGTATAGCAGGGTGTCACAGGACTGTAGGGAACAGTCCAACTCTGTATAGCAGGGTGTCACAGGACTGTAGGGAACAGTTCAACTCTGTATAGCAGGGTGTCACAGGACTGTAGGGAACAGTCCAACTCTGTATAGCAGGGTGTCACAGGACTGTAGGGAACAGTTCAACTCTGTATAGCAGGGTGTCACAGGACTGTAGGGAACAGTCCAACTCTGTATAGCAGGGTGTCACAGGACTGTAGGGAACAGTCCAACTCTGTATAGCAGGGTGTCACAGGACTGTAGGGAACAGTCCAACTCTGTATAGCAGGGTGTCACAGGACTGTAGGGAACAGTCCAACTCTGTATAGCAGGGTGTCACAGGACTGTAGGGAACAGTCCAACTCTGTATAGCAGGGTGTCACAGGACTGTAGGGAATAGTTCAACTCTGTATAGCAGGGTGTCACAGGACTGTAGGGAACAGTCCAACTCTGTATAGCAGGGTGTCACAGGACTGTAGGGAACAGTTCAACTCTGTATAGCAGGGTGTCACAGGACTGTAGGGAACAGTTCAACTCTGTATAGCAGGGTGTCACAGGACTGTAGGGAACAGTTCAACTCTGTATAGCAGGGTGTCACAGGACTGTAGGGAACAGTCCAACTCTGTATAGCAGGGTGTCACAGGACTGTAGGGAACAGTCCAACTCTGTATAGCAGGGTGTCACAGGACTGTAGGGAACAGTCCAACTATGTATAGCAGGGTGTCACAGGACTGTAGGGAACAGTCCAACTCTGTATAGCAGGGTGTCACAGGACTGTAGGTGAAACCATTTGTTACAGGTATAGTACCATAAGACATACATCTATTCCTGCGTCCCATATGGCACCCTATTCCCTACATAGTGCACTACTTTTGGCCAGGCCCCATAGGGCACTATATAGGGAAAGGTTTCCCTGGAACATGAATCACAACATGAAGGGTTCAAGTGGGATTTTGTCCCATTCCTAAACCATTCCTAGAGTTGCTATTGGCTTCAGATCAGAAGGCTACATCCCAACGTTGACATGACATCCCAGAGAGGACGGAGGAGAGGAGGAAGGGAACATCCCAGAGAGGACAGAGGAGAGGAGAAGAGGAAGGGAACATCCCAGAGATGACAGAGGAGAGGAGGAAGGGAACATCCCAGAGAGGACGGAGGAAAGGAGAAGAGGAAAGAAACATCCCAGAGAGGACGGAGGAGAGGAGAAGAGAAAGGGAACATCCCGGAGATGACGGAGGAGAGGAGAAGAGGAAGGGAACATCCCAGAGATGACAGAGGAGAGGAGGAAGGGAACATCCCAGAGATGACGGAGGAGAGGAGAAGAGGAAGGGAACATCCCAGAGAGGACGGAGGAGAGGAGAAGAGGAAGGGAACATCCCAGAGAGGACAGAGGAGAGGAGAAGAGGAAGGGAACATCCCAGAGAGGACAGGAGAAGAGGAAGGGAACATCCCAGAGAGGACGGAGGAGAGGAGAAGAGGAAGGGAACATCCCAGAGAGGACGGAGGAGAGGAGAAGAGAAAGGGAACATCCCAGAGAGGACGGAGGAGAGGAGAAGAGGAAGGGAACATCCCAGAGAGGACAGAGGAGAGGAGAAGAGGAAGGGAACATCCCAGAGAGGACGGAGAGGAGAAGAGGAAGGGAACATCCCAGAGAGGACAGAGGAGAGGAGAAGAGGAAGGGAACATCCCAGAGAGGACAGAGGAGAGGAGAAGAGGAAGGGAACATCCCAGAGGACGGAGGAGAGGAGAAGAGGAAGGGAACATCCCAGAGAGGACGGAGGAGAGGAGAAGAGGAAGGGAACATCCCAGAGAGGACGGAGGAGAGGAGAAGAGGAAGGGAACATCCCAGAGAGGACGGAGGAAAGGAACATCCCAGAGAGGACGGAGGAAAGGAGAAGAGGAAGGGAACATCCCAGAGAGGACGGAGGAGAGGAGAAGAGGAAGGGAACATCCCAGAGAGGACAGAGGAGAGGAAGGGAACATCCCAGAGAGGACGGAGGAGAGGAGAAGAGGAAGGGAACATCCCAGAGAGGACGGAGGAGAAGAGGAAGGGAACATCCCAGAGAGGACGGAGGAGAGGAGAAGAGGAAGGGAACATCCCAGAGAGGACGGAGGAGAGGAGATGAGGAAGGGAACATCCCAGAGAGGACGGAGGAGAAGAGGAAGGGAACATTATTAAATAAATGCACCTGCTCTGTTTGATTGTCTCTCTCTCTGGACGAGGGACAGCAACAAGATGCAGAGTGTTTCCGAACCACCAAACACAACACTGTTCTGGGTGACCATCAACATGAGGCTGCAGGGCAGTTAGGAACTAATGGAAAACTGTTCAACAGAAACTAAATGGAGGAAACTCACCGACACAGACAGATCCTGCCAGTGTGTAGATAAACGAGGTCCATCCTAGCAGAGATGATAGAAAAACTGTTGTTTTGGACTGGCATTGATAATGCATTTTGTTACCTCATTAACAAGTTAACTGTCACAGTATACACAACAATCACGACATTTATAAAGCCTCATATTCTAAATGATGTGACTTGGTGGGCGAGTCTGACCACTTGGTATACCGACGTCTTGCCATGTGAGCTGTGGGCCATAACACTGAGATGGCCTCATTTCTAATCCACCATAGGGCCCTGTAATACGATGACGTGGGAGCCATCCATTCAACGCACCAACACTGACTGTGCGCACACACACACACACACACACACGCACACGCACACGCACACGCACGGACTACTTAACGTCTTACGTATGGTATAATGTGACCATTCAACACAGCACCACTGACTCCATAGCAACCACACAGCACCACCGACTCCATAGCAACCACACAGCACCACTGACTCCATAGCAACCACACAGCACCACTGACTCCATAGCAACCACACAGCACCAGACTCCATAGAGAACAGGCAGGGTGACCATGGAAACCAAGCCAGTTGTATAAACTTTAGAAGACTCCCAACCCTTGGAGGACTTCTGTTTGTCACAGACAGTTGATAGCAACTTTCTCCCACCACAAACCAACGTCAGGTACAGTACCGTTCCCACAATGAGAAAGCGTGTGTCATACACACCACATAGCACTTAGCTAGGGTTTGAGTTGAAAGGTTCTGCTAACTTTACTGAAAAGGTTAACAGATTTAGTGCCAGATTGTGGATGAATGGAGCACACAGAACAATATCGCTACAGTAGACCAAGCTCTGGTCCATGGTGTTACATGCAGCTTGAGCTTTCTTCATGGAGCAGGTAACGCCCTGGACCAGAGCCACAGAAGGCCTATTCAGTAAAGATGGTTTTACCTGAAGGAACTGGTTGTACATGCTTGGCTCCTACATCCAGCTTGAAGTCCAGATAGAGTGTTGGAGTCCTGGTGAAGATTTTTGACTGCACAAAAAAAAAGGACAAGACATTTATAGTATTTCACTGACCCCCAACATTCCAGGCAGCACCCCTTTAAACACCCAGCACCCTGATCTGTTGGTGTTACCTCTCCCACTCCCTCTTTTAACACCAAGCACCCTGATCTGTTGGTGTTACCTCTCCCACTCCCTCTTTTAACACCAAGCACCCTGATCTGTTGGTGTTACCTCTCCCACTCCCTCTTTTAACACCTAGCACCCTGATCTGTTGGTGTTACCTCTCCCACTCCCTCTTTCAACACCTAGTACCCTGATCCGCTGGAGGAGTTGTCTCCCTGTCAGTCAGCGACAGGCCAAACCCAGTCATTACTCTGTCTCCCTGTCAGTCAGCGACAGGCCAAACCCAGTCATTACTCTGTCTCCCTGTCAGTCAGCGACAGGCCAAACCCAGTCGTTACTCTGTCTCCCTGTCAGTCAGCGACAGGCCAAACCCAGTCGTTACTCCGTCTCCCTGTCAGTCAGCGACAGGCCAAACCCAGTCATTACTCTGTCTCCCTGTCAGTCAGCGACAGGCCAAACCCAGTCATTACTCTGTCTCCCTGTCAGTCAGCGACAGGCCAAACCCAGTCATTACTCTGTCTCCCTGTCAGTCAGCGACAGGCCAAACCCAGTCATTACTCCGTCTCCCTGTCAGTCAGCGACAGGCCAAACCCAGTCATTACTCCGTCTCCCTGTCAGTCAGCGACAGGCCAAACCCAGTCGTTACTCTGTCTCCCTGTCAGTCAGCGACAGGCCAAACCCAGTCGTTACTCCGTCTCCCTGTCAGTCAGCGACAGGCCAAACCCAGTCATTACTCCGTCTCCCTGTCAGTCAGCGACAGGCCAAACCCAGTCATTACTCTGTCTCCCTGTCAGTCAGCGACAGGCCAAACACAGTCATTACTCCGTCTCCCTGTCAGTCAGCGACAGGCCAAACCCAGTCGTTACTCCGTCTCCCTGTCAGTCAGCGACAGGCCAAACCCAGTCATTACTCTGTCTCCCTGTCAGTCAGCGACAGGCCAAACCCAGTCATTACTCTGTCTCCCTGTCAGTCAGCGACAGGCCAAACCCAGTCGTTACTCCGTCTCCCTGTCAGTCAGCGACAGGCCAAACCCAGTCATTACTCTGTCTCCCTGTCAGTCAGCGACAGGCCAAACCCAGTCATTACTCCGTCTCCCTGTCAGTCAGCGACAGGCCAAACCCAGTCGTTACTCCGTCTCCCTGTCAGTCAGCGACAGGCCAAACCCAGTCATTACTCTGTCTCCCTGTCAGTCAGCGACAGGCCAAACCCAGTCATTACTCTGTCTCCCTGTCAGTCAGCGACAGGCCAAACCCAGTCATTACTCTGTCTCCCTGTCAGTCAGCGACAGGCCAAACCCAGTCATTACTCTGTCTCCCTGTCAGTCAGCGGCAGGCCAAACCCAGTCATTACTCTGTCTCCCTGTCAGTCAGCGACAGGCCAAACCCAGTCATTACTCCGTCTCCCTGTCAGTCAGCGACAGGCCAAACCCAGTCATTACTCTGTCTCGCTGTCTGTCAGCAACAGGCCAAACCCAGTCATTACTCTGTCTCCCTGTCAGTCAGCGACAGGCCAAACCCAGTCATTACTCCGTCTCCCTGTCAGTCAGCGACAGGCCAAACCCAGTCATTACTCCGTCTCCCTGTCAGTCAGCGGCGTATTCAACCCTGTTGGAAGTCTTTACTCTGTCTCCCTGTCAGTCAGCGACAGGCCAAACCCAGTCATTACTCCGTCTCCCTGTCAGTCAGCGGCGTATTCAACCCTGTTGGAAGTCTTTACTCTGTCTCCCTGTCAGTCAGCGACAGGCCAAACCCAGTCATTACTCTGTCTCGCCGTCTGTATCCTCTCCAGTCCTAGAGTAACTCTACCACACAGTAAATGGTAAGGGTTCATATCCTGGTCTTAGCAGTTTAGGTGTTGATGTAGTGTTACTTAGTGTTACTAAGAACGGACTGAACGCCCAGCTGGTGTTGCGTTTTAAGCGGTTGTTAAAAAATACTGTTGTTCGGTGGTTTAAAATATTCAATTCAAACCAGTTGTGATGGTATTTGAGAAATGTTCAAATGTTCATCATTGACTGTGATGTTATGATTGCTGGTGTCCATGTTGTGACAGAATCAAGCATATTTGGAAGTGTCCTTCCGTTAAAAGACACAGACTAAATTTATTTTAACACGTACAGTAAGCTAATACCATTTTTTTTTACCAGTCTCTCTGTATATCCCCAGTGTTAGCCAGTGTTACCTGGTGTTGATTTTTCAGTGTAACTTTTCTAGTGTTGATTAAGGTGTTAAAGTAGCTCTGTAAGTGTTAAACACTCATTGGTTTAGAAGAAACCCAGTGTTGGTGTTAATACCCAGTGTTGAACTAAAACCACGCCCATCATTATCATATTTCCCAGCATGCTCTACTGCAGTTAGATTTTTTTTTAGAATTGTTTGTTTCAATATCTATGTTTTTGAATGTACATCGATTAATTAATGAAATATAAATAACATACATTTTTCTAAGCTAATCCAATCTGTTATATGGATTCATTGCACCCATTACTGAAATGGTTGATCCAGTTTAGATGCTTAAGGTATTCTTCCGATCCCAGCAGTCATTCTGAATCAGGTTGCAGGTGAATAAAAATTAGAAAATGTTGGATATCCCCACTCTGGCTGGATTCCAATAGGAATTACACATCACTTTGCAAGACAGCATAATGTGATTTGCAGGCCTAAAATTTTCCCGTAAACCATGAGTTTCAGGCCACTTTATTAGGGTAAAACCAAGCCCTCAAAAATAAGGCCTTGTGAATTATGTGTTGTTTTGTGTTAAATAATACAATTATAATGATAACATAATCGCTTAGGATCTCACTTGGTGAAGGCCACAGGACGGAAAATGGATGAACGCATCAACCATAGCTGTGTTTGAATACCCATACTAACATACCGTAAACTACATACTTAACGAGTATATATACTACATCATATAAGTTTATTTTAGTATACTGTAAACAAACGGTATCCTTTCAGTTGAGTGTAGTAGCGCTTCGCCTGTCTACCGGAAGTTGATGCTGTTGCTATGTAACTTCTTGCTAGTTTGTTAGCATAGACATCTTACGACTTCAGAACGCACCAAGAATATACCACTTAGCTAAGCTAAGAATGACGTGAATAATCAAGTTAATAAATGTTGTGTAGGTAGTTAGATAGCATATAGTTAATGTACTGGAAAGTTCAATGTATTAGTAGCCAACTAACATTACGTAGCTAGCTAACATACCAGTACATACAAGCAATTGTTGTAATGATATGCGGTTCGTAAGGCTAACGTAGCTAACAATTTGTAAGCCAGCATAACGTGTAACGTAACTTATTTGAAAAGTCATTACTTTATTACATTGCTCAACATTTCTTTAACATTTGTCATAATTAGTTTAAAGCAATGAATTTGTATCCGCTCTCATCAGACTTCGGCTGCTCGTGTCTCTGTCACTAACAGATACAGGCATGGGTCGTAACTCAACAAGTCACTCGAAAGGCAAGGCACTCTGGAAAATAAGGCTTTACACTAAGCAGTGTGCTCATTTAACACTGAAAGTGTGGACCAGTATAGACACTGGACCAGTGTTAAATGTAACACTCTCAGTGTTTATTCAGTGAACACCATAACAGTGTAACTTTAACACTGAGTTAGTGTAACATTTTAATGCCACTGGTGTTGGAAAGTACCAGTGTTAAAAGGGCAACACTTTGAAAAGTGTAAATTCAACACTTTCTGGTGGTTCTCATATAAACACTTAAAAAGTGTGAAATTGAACAATCACAGTGTGTTTTACCAATCAAATGTTGCTGTGCAGCTCAGTCCCACCCAGCCCCACCCAGTCCCACCCCCAGTCCCACCCCCAGTCCCACCCCCAGTCTCACCCCCAGTCCCACCCAGTCCCACCCAGCCCCACCCAGTCCCACCCAGCCCCACCCCCAGTCCCACCCAGCCCCAGTCCCACCCCCAGCCCAGTCCCAGCCAAGTCCCACCCAGTCCCACCCCCAGCCCAGTCCCAGCCAAGTCCCACCCAGTCCCACCCCCAGTCCAGTCCCACCCCCAGCCCAGTCCCACCCCCAGCCCAGTCCCACCCCCGTCCCAGTCCCACCCCCAGCCCAGTCCCACCCCCAGCCAAGTCCCAATACATTTACATACAGATAACTGCCAAAATGAAGGAAACACAAATGAGGAATAGAAAATATATTGAAAGCAGGTGCTTCCACACAGGTGTGGTTCCTGAGTTAATTAAGGAATTAACATCCCATCATGCTTAGGGTTCTGTATAATGTGTGTTGTGTCTCAGTCACCAGATCTCAATCCAATTGAACACTTACTGGAGATTCTGGACCAACGCCGGAGACAGCGTTTTCCACCACCATCAACAAAACACAAAATGATGGACTTTCTAGTGGAAAAATGGTGTCGCATCCCTCAGCTTGTAGAATCTACGTTGAAGCTGTATAATCTACATCTACATTGTAGATTCTATCTACATTGTAGAATCTACATCTACATTGAAGCTGTTCTGGCAGCTCGTGGAGCCCAATGACATGTTAAAACACTTTATTTTGGTGTTTCCTTTATTTTGGTGTTTCCTTTATTTTGACAGTTACCTGTCTATTACCCTGTTGGACATCGTTAGCCTCTCTGCCTGTCTGTAGTGTCTCCCCCTGCCCTGTAGTAACCAGAGGCAACCCGTGTCCCAGCTTCAACCCATTTTCATGTGTAAAATGACAAACCTTATGGACGTCATTAGAAACTCTGTCTCCACTCCTGCCCTAGAGTAACCCCGCCAGGCAATACGGTCCCAGCGATGCCCCGCCCCTTTCCCAGCTTCAACACATTTACATCTGAAATATGACAAACCTTATAGACGTCATTAGAAACTCTGTCTGTCTCCACTCCTGCCCTAGAGTAACCCCAAACCCAACCGGCCCTGGTCAAATTTACATCTGAAATATGACAAACCATATAGACGTCATTAGAAACTCTGTCTGTCTCCACTCCTGCCCTAGAGTAACCCCAAACCCAACCGGCCCTGGTCAAATTTACATCTGAAATATGACAAACCTTATAGACGTCATTAGAAACTCTGTCTGTCTCCACTCCTGCCCTAGAGTAACCCCAAACCAAACCGGCCCTGGTCAAATTTACATCTGAAATATGACAAACCTTATAGACGTCATTAGAAACTCTGTCTGTCTCCTCTCCTGCCCTAGAGTAACCTCAAACCCAACCGGCCCTGGTCAAATTTACATCTGAAATATGACAAACCTTATAGACGTCATTAGAAACTCTGTCTGTCTCCTCTCCTGCCCTAGAGTAACCTCAAACCCAACCGGCCCTGGTCAAATTTACATCTGAAATATGACAAACCTTATAGACGTCATTAGAAACTCTGTCTGTCTCCACTCCTGCCCTAGAGTAACCCCAAACCAAACCGGCCCTGGTCAAATTTACATCTGAAATATGACAAACCTTATAGACGTCATTAGAAACTCTGTCTGTCTCCTCTCCTGCCCTAGAGTAACCCCAAACCCAACCGGCCCTGGTCAAATTTACATCTGAAACATGACAAACCCACTTCCCCAGAAACCTGCAACTAATTTCCTGTCTCGTCTAACTCAGCAGACAGACGCAGAGAACATAAGGAGGAGAAGGAGAGGGGGGGGGAGAAAGAGGATGGATACTCGTGAAGACGTAATTGCCTGCAAATGTCACATGATGAAGCTGAATGTCTTGTGGTTGGTTGGGATTTCTGGCGAGTCATATCTAGGCCTGAGGCTTTCAACATCTCAGTCATTGTATTGTATAAAGTTTTCTGGCTTTGATATGGGCAAGACCCCAGCACATCATATCAACAGCCGACACTAAGTATTCATTCTGTATAATACAGTGACAAAGGAACAATGATGATGACAATGATGGAGATGATAAACTCCCCCCCCCCTTTTCATCCACTGTGGTTTTGGACCTGTGATTACAAATGCGTTACATTGTAGGGTGAGAAATATATAAATCTATACATGTTCTTATGGCTGTTTGTTATGACTTCCACATGACATCAACCAGTGTTTCTCCTAAATGCGTTTAGTAGCGGCGTACTGCCATTGCTAATTCGTGGACGCCACCGAAAAACTTATATAAAAATAAGAAATGATTTTACCATCCCGTGGTGCACCGCTGCTAAGCGCATATAGGGGAAACACTGGTTGATGCCATGTGGAAGTCAGAACAAACATCCATAAGAACTTGTATAAACTTAAATAACTAAAACCCAGATAAAATATGTAGAAAATATAATAGAGCAATATATATATATATTTTAATGATTACCTTTGAGAACTAACAATCCCCCCAAATAAAAAATAAACAGTCGGGGAGAATCCAAAATGTAAGAAATATCATGTCATGGGGCCCCCATTGATTTTGTTATACTGTTTGAGTCATTCAGATAGCATAAGAACAAGGCATAAGCCATGATAAAATGTGTAGAATTGAAGGAATTTAGCTTTAAAATCTTCTCTCAGCCCTATGGCACATTTTTTTTGAATGGCATGAAATTAGCTTTAAAAAAAATAGCACAATGTTCTCTCTGCCCCGCGGCAAAATGTATAGAATTGCAGGAAATTTGCTTTAAAACAGCATCAGTTTGTCTCTGCGGCCAAGAAGAGGGTCTCTAAAACCGCACAACTGGCCACACCCACTACCACCACCCGGGTTATGGTTAGTATGGTGCTCCTCACCTGTACACCCAGGGTTATGGTTAGTATGGTGCTCCTCACCTGTACACCCAGGGTTATGGTTAGTATGGTGCTCCTCACCTGTACACCCAGGGTTATGGTTAGTATGGTGCTCCTCACCTGTACACCCAGGGTTATGGTTAGTATGGTGCTCCTCACCTGTACCCCCAGGGTTATGGTTAGTATGGTGCTCCTCACCTGTGCACCCAGGGTTATGGTTAGTATGGTGCTCCTGACCTGTACACCCAGGGTTATGGTTAGTATGGTGCTCCTGACCTGTACACCCAGGGTTATGGTTAGTATGGTGCTCCTGACCTGTACACCCAGGGTTATGGTTAGTATGGTGCTCCTTACCTGTACACCCAGGGTTATGGTTAGTATGGTGCTCCTCACCTGTACACCCAGGGTTATGGTTAGTATGGTGCTCCTCACCTGTACAACTAGGGTTATGGTTAGTATGGTGCTCCTGGCCTGTACACCCAGGGTTATGGTTAGTATGGTGCTCCTCACCTGTACACCCAGGGTTATGGTTAGTATGGTGCTCCTGACCTGTACCCCCAGGGTTATGGTTAGTATGGTGCTCCTCACCTGTACACCCAGGGTTATGGTTAGTATGGTGCTCCTCACCTGTACACCCAGGGTTATGGTTAGTATGGTGCTCCTCACCTGTACACCCATGGTTATGGTTAGTATGGTGCTCCTCACCTGTACACCCAGGGTCATGGTTAGTATGGTGCTCCTCACCTGTACACCCAGGGTCATGGTTAGTATGGTGCTCCTCACCTGTACAACTAGGGTTATGGTTAGTATGGTGCTCCTCACCTGTACCCCCAGGGCCTGTCCAGAGATGACGGCCACAGTGACCCCCTCCCTGCTGGGCTTGGGGACCTGGCTGTCCTTCAGCTCCTGGTACTGGGGCTCCACCATCTTGTCCTCCCTCCTCAGGTTGACCCACAGCTGCAGGCCCTGGACGGGCTCCTCAGACACGGGCATCTCTGCATGGACCACCCCTCGACCTGCCGTCATCCACTTATGAAGAGACAAGGACACACAGAGACAGACACAGAAACACACACACACAGATACAGAGAGGCATAGACACACAGAGACGGACACAGAAACACACACACACAGATACAGAGAGGGACAGACACACAGAGACGGACACAGAAACACACACACACAGATACAGAGAGGCATAGACACACAGAGACGGACACAGAAACACACATACACAGATACAGAGAGACATTGACACACAGAGAAGGACACAGAAACACACACACACAGATACAGTGAGGGACAGACACACAGAGACGGACACAGAAACACACACACACAGATACAGAGAGGCATAGACACACAGAGCCGGACACAGAAACACACATACACAGATACAGAGAGGGACAGACACACACACACACACACACAAAACACAATTACTAACCACATAAAGGAGAATTGTACAGTATAATATACATGAAATCAGTGTTGTCTCATATGATTTCCATAATAAATCACCCATGTGGACTTAATACTGGAACTAACTGGTTTCCAGGAGGATATTAACTTCACATTTACACCTTTCCTTCCCCAGTGCTGTGATATGTACCTAGTGGATGTCTATCTTCCCCAGTGCTGTGATATGTACCTAGTGGATGTCTATCTTCCCCAGTGTACCTAGTGGATGTCTATCTTCCCCAGTGCTGTGATATGTACCTAGTGGATGTCTATCTTCCCCAGTGCTGTGATATGTACCTAGTGGATGTCTATCTTCCCCAGTGCTGTGATATGTACCTAGTGGATGTCTATCTTCCCCAGTGCTGTGATATGTAGCTAGTGGATGTCTATCTTCCCCAGTGTACCTAGTGGATGTCTATCTTCCCCAGTGCTGTGATATGTACCTAGTGGATGTCTATCTTCCCCAGTGTACCTAGTGGATGTCTATCTTCCCCAGTGCTGTGATATGTACCTAGTGGATGTCTATCTTCCCCAGTGCTGTGATATGTACCTAGTGGATGTCTATCTTCCCCAGTGCTGTGATATGTACCTAGTGGATGTCTATCTTCCCCAGTGTACCTAGTAGATGTCTATCTTCCCCAGTGCTGTGATATGTACCTAGTGGATGTCTATCTTCCCCAGTGTACCTAGTGGATGTCTATCTTCCCCAGTGCTGTGATATGTACCTAGTGGATGTCTATCTTCCCCAGTGCTGTGATATGTACCTAGTGGATGTCTATCTTCCCCAGTGCTGTGATATGTAGCTAGTGGATGTCTATCTTCCCCAGTGCTGTGATATGTACCTAGTGGATGTCTATCTTCCCCAGTGCTGTGATATGTACCTAGTGGATGTCTATCTTCCCCAGTGCTGTGATATGTAGCTAGTGGATGTCTATCTTCCCCAGTGCTGTGATATGTACCTAGTGGATGTCTATCTTCCCCAGTGCTGTGATATGTACCTAGTGGATGTCTATCTTCCCCAGTGCTGTGATATGTACCTAGTGGATGTCTATCTTCCCCAGTGCTGTGATATGTACCTAGTGGATGTCTATCTTCCCCAGTGCTGTGATATGTACCTAGTGGATGTCTATCTTCCCCAGTGCTGTGATATGTAGCTAGTGGATGTCTATCTTCCCCAGTGCTGTGATATGTACCTAGTGGATGTCTATCTTCCCCAGTGCTGTGATATGTAGCTAGTGGATGTCTATCTTCCCCAGTGCTGTGATATGTACCTAGTGGATGTCTATCTTCCCCAGTGCTGTGATATGTACCTAGTGGATGTCTATCTTCCCCAGTGTACCTAGTGGATGTCTATCTTCCCCAGTGTACCTAGTGGATGTCTATCTTCCCCAGTGCTGTGATATGTACCTAGTGGATGTCTATCTTCCCCAGTGCTGTGATATGTACCTAGTGGATGTCTATCTTCCCCAGTGCTGTGATATGTAGCTAGTGGATGTCTATCTTCCCCAGTGCTGTGATATGTAGCTAGTGGATGTCTATCTTCCCCAGTGCTGTGATATGTACCTAGTGGATGTCTATCTTCCCCAGTGCTGTGATATGTACCTAGTGGATGTCTATCTTCCCCAGTGCTGTGATATGTACCTAGTGGATGTCTATCTTCCCCAGTGCTGTGATATGTACCTAGTGGATGTCTATCTTCCCCAGTGCTGTGATATGTAGCTAGTGGATGTCTATCTTCCCCAGTGCTGTGATATGTACCTAGTGGATGTCTATCTTCCCCAGTGCTGTGATATGTAGCTAGTGGATGTCTATCTTCCCCAGTGCTGTGATATGTAGCTAGTGGATGTCTATCTTCCCCAGTGCTGTGATATGTACCTAGTGGGTGTCTATCTTCCCCAGTGCTGTGATATGTACCTAGTGGATGTCTATCTTCCCCAGTGCTGTGATATGTAGCTAGTGGATGTCTATCTTCCCCAGTGCTGTGATATGTAGCTAGTGGATGTCTATCTTCCCCAGTGCTGTGATATGTACCTAGTGGATGTCTATCTTCCCCAGTGCTGTGATATGTAGCTAGTGGATGTCTATCTTCCCCAGTGCTGTGATATGTAGCTAGTGGATGTCTATCTTCCCCAGTGCTGTGATATGTACCTAGTGGATGTCTTATCTTCCCCAGTGCTGTGATATGTAGCTAGTGGATGTTCATTGTTCTTCTCAAAGCTCCGCTAACATTAAAAGAACACACTGGAAGGTTGTGTTCAAAATGGCCGCTACTACTTTTGGTCCAGGGGCTAAGCTGTGCACTAAATAGGGTCTAGAGCCCTCAAAACTCAACGTTGGACCTCGAAGCCAGTTCCACTGCGTGTTCTCTACGTCCCCTCTAATCAGGGACTGATTTAGTCCTGGGAAACCAGCTGTGTGCAATTCATCATCAGGTAAAACAGAAAACCAGCAGGCTCCAGACCTCGTAGGGTAAGAGTTGAGTACCCCTGGTCTAGAGAATAAGGGCTCAGGGAATAGGGGTTTTAGCCAAAAGTAGTGCACTATATAGGGAATAGGGCTCTGATCTAAAGTAGTGCACTATATAGGGAATAGGGCTCTGATCTAAAGTAGTGCACTATATAGGGAATAGGGCTCTGATCTAAAGTAGTGCACTATATAGGGAATAGGGCTCTGATCTAAAGTAGTGCACTATATAGGGAATAGGGCTCTGATCTAAAGTAGTGCACTATATAGGGAATAGGGCTCTGATCTAAAGTAGTGCACTATATAGGGAATAGGGCTCTGATCTAAAGTAGTGCACTATATAGGGAATAGGGCTCTGATCTAAAGTAGTGCACTATATAGGGAATAGGGCTCTGATCTAAAGTAGTGCACTATATAGGGAATAGGGCTCTGATCTAAAGTAGTGCACTATATAGGGAATAGGGCTCTGATCTAAAGTAGTGCACTATATAGGGAATAGGGCTCTGATCTAAAGTAGTGCACTATATAGGGAAAAGGGAGTCATTTCTGATGCAACTTTTCAGTGCCCTGAGGGTGATGCAGCGTTGCTGTGGGAAGCTAATTGAGCAATAACACTTAAAACTTTCGTCAGCAGCTTTCCCCTCCTGTTCCACTGTGAGGAAACCCGTCTGCCCTGGGTTAGTAGCTCCAGCCCCCCTCCCCCCCAATGGTGTTTGTCTATACCGCTCTCTCTCTCGCTGTTGCACGCACACACACACACCAAGTCTCTTGTAGTAGTATCTTGGTATTTTATCAGGATCACTGTTAGCTGTTGCACACACACACACACACACACACACACACACACACACACACACACACACACCAAGTCTCTTGTAGTAGTATCTTGGTATTTTATTAGGATCCCTGTTAGCTGTTGAGAAAGAAGCAGCTCCTCTTACTGGGTCCACACAAAACATGACATAATTTAGTGTCCTCGACTTGTTCAACAGCCACACCGTTCATGACCAAATTCAGCTGAGGTCTAGAACTTAGGGAATGATTTGTACCAAATTACAATGCTTTTAGTTTTAGAGATGTTCAGGACCAGTTTATTACTGGCCACCCATTCCAAAACAGACTGCAACTCTTTAAGGGTTTCAGTGACTTCACTAGCTGTGGTTTCTGATGTGTACATGGTTGAATCATCAGCATACATGGACACACATGCTTTGTTTAATGCCAGTGGCATTAGTGTCTATTTAGTGCCTATTAAACCACTTCCTGGTTGATGCTGACTGACTGACCAGGGACAACAGCTTTACGACTGCTGCATGGGAAAAACACAGGAAATGCTCCTGAAGGCACGATGCTTCATTGGTTCTGGTGGGAGTCTGGTGAAGAGTAGGAACCTACATACCGTACTGTGAGTGCCCACTAGGTGTTTCTCTACCTGTAAATCCCCTGGTTTCAGTAGTCCAGAGTGGCCACAGAAATCCTCATGGCATTATGATGCTTCATTGGTTCTGGTGGGAGTCTGGTGAAGAGTAGGAACCTACATACCGTACTGTGAGTGCCCACTAGGTGTTTCTCTACCTGTAAATCCCCTGGTTTCAGTAGTCCAGAGTGGCCACAGAAATCCTCATGGCATTATGATGCTTCATTGGTTCTGGTGGGAGTATGGTGAAGAGTAGGAACCTACATACCGTACTGTGAGTGCCCACTAGGTGTTTCTCTACCTGTAAATCCCCTGGTTTCAGTAGTCCAGAGTGGCCACAGAAATCCTCATGGGCTGAAACGCCTTTCAGAACGTAGGTCACCTAAACAAAGACGAAACAGATCCAAATATATTCACAAACCCACCGATGAGCCACTGCTGATTTTATATAACAGCTTGAGAGGCAAAACAAAACATGAACTGTGCTCTGCAGTTACCCCTCCCCCGAAATACCAACCGTGTCTAGAGAAGTGGAAAACAACTTTCTCTAAGTCTTTGCATATTGAGGTTGAGATGAGGAAAGAGATGAATGAATCTCGGTTGTAAACATGAATGGGTTTGGGAAGGAAATCTCATCATAAAGGTTGTAAGACTGGAAAGCATAGTATGGTAAATCATTGATTTCATATTTTCCTCGTGCAAGTCTAACAGATTAAATATGTACAGTGTGTGTGTGTGTGTGTGTGTGTGTGTAATGCAGTGTCCGTTGAGCAGGACAGACAAGAGCACGTGTTCACTCCCCGTGTCCATTCCACTGCCACATGGACTGAGGTCAAAACGGACAGGAAGTAGAAAGCTATAGAGGTTAGAGGTAAACATCTGTCTCTCAGAGAGGCTTCTAAACCTCCAGCCAGGGGGGCGAGAGCCTCTCTCTGATCTGGCAGCGCACGCGGATTTGAGCTCTGAGATCTAACAGTGAGCCAACACACCTGCTGCATGGAATGCTGGGCCGTGGGCGCTTCAGCCCTGCCCCCGTCAGGTCTGGTCCAGTCCGCGGCCAGATGGACACTAAGCTACACATATACAGTATCAGCTGGGCCTATGGCCTCATCTGGTCTGGGCCATGGTAGACGCTATGTTAGGTTACACATGTATCTACAGTATCGGCTGGGCCTATGGCCTCATCTGGTCTGGGCCATGGTAGACGCTATGTTAGGTTACACATGTATCTACAGTATCGGCTGGGCCTATGGCCTCATCTGGTCTGGGCCATGGTATGTTTAGTTACACATGTATCTACAGTATCAAAAACAGGCCGAGACTTTTCTATTAAAAACACTTGTTTTGACTCTATAAATTCCCACTGTGGACCATCGCCTTTATGGTTGAGGAAACCGTGATTCACCAACACCACTTCCAAAGCAGAAGTTTAATTTCCCTCCTCCCCTCTGTCTAAATATGTGATATTGGTGGGTTTTCATTCAAACCCCAGTATACAAAAGCAAGCTAATGCTATGTATAACAAACCTATTGAGAAGCTTTCTCTGGACGAGGCTTACACTACAGTAGGCCTGTTAGTGCCATCTGCTGGTCGTTAGCAGGAAGTGCATCAATGGTGTATGTGCCTCACCCTCCCGCATCACTAAGGGTGTATGAGCCTCACCCTCCCTCATCATTAATGGTGTATGTGTGCCACACCCTCCCTCATCAATAATGGTGTATGTGCCACACCCTTCCATATCATTAATGGTGTATGTGCCACACCCTCCTTCATCATTAATGGTGTATGTGCCACACCCTACCTCATCATTAATGGTGTATGTGCCTCACCCTCCCTCGTCATTAATGGTGTATGTGCCACACCCTCCTTCATAATTAATGGTGTATGTGCCACACCCTACCTCATCATTAATGGTGTATGTGCCTCACCCTCCCTCATCATTAACGGCGTATGTGCCTCATCCTCCCTCGTCATTAATGGTGTATGTGCATCACCCTCCCTCATCATTAATGGTATATGGCGAGCAGGCCTTTCTAATCGACCTGGCCCGGGTATCCTGGAAGGATATTGACCTCATCCCGTCAGTTGAGGATGCCTGGTCATTCTTTAAAAGTAACTTCCTCACCATCTTACATAAGCATGCTCCGTTCAAAAAATGCAGAACTAAGAACAGATATAGCCCTTGGTTCACTCCAGACCTGACTGCCCTCGACCAGCACAAAAACATCCTGTGGCGGACTGCAATAGCATTGAATAGTCCCTGCGATATGCAACTGTTCAGGGAAGTCAGGAACCAATACACGCAGTCTGTCAGGAAAGCAAAGGCCAGCTTTTTCAAGCAGAAATTTGCATCTTGTAGCTCCAACTCCAAAAAGTTCTGGGACACTGTAAAGTCCATGGAGAACAAGAGCACCTCCTCCCAGCTGCCCACTGCACTGAGGCTAGGTAACACGGTCACCACTGATAAATCCATGACAATCGAAAACTTCAACAAGCATTTCTCAACGGCTGGCCATGCCTTCTGCCTGGCTACTCCAACCTCAGCCAACCGCTCCGCCCCCCCGCAGCTACTCGCCCAAGCCTCTCCAGGTTCTCCTTTACCCAAATCCAGATAGCAGATGTTCTGAAAGAGCTGCAAAAGCTGGACCCGTACAAATCAGCTGGGCTTGACAATCTGGACCCTCTATTTTCTGAAACTATCCGCCGCCATTGTCGCAACCCCTATTACCAGCCTGTTCAACCTCTCTTTCATATCGTCTGAGATCCCCAAGGATTGGAAAGCTGCCGCAGTCATCCCCCTCTTCAAAGGGGGCGACACCCTGGACCCAAACTGTTACAGACCTATATCCATCCTGCCCTGCCTATCTAAGGTCTTCGAAAGCCTAGTCAACAAACAGATCACTGACCATCTCGAATCCCACCGTACCTTCTCCGCTATGCAATCTGGTTTCAGAGCTGGTCATGGGGGCACCTCAGCCACGTTCAAGGTACTAAACGATATCATAACCGCCATCGATAAGAGACATTACTGTGCAGCCGTCTTCATCGACCTGGCCAAGGCTTTCGACTCTGTCAATCACCATATTCTTATCGGCAGACTCAGTAGCCTCGGTTTTTCTAATGACTGCCTTGCAAAATAGCTTCCAATACTCTACTCAGCAAACTGGATGCAGTTTATCACAGTGCCATCCGTTTTGTTACTAAAGCACCTTATACCACCCACCACTGCGACCTGTATGCTCTAGTCGGCTGGTCCTCGCTACATATTCGTCGCCAGACCCACTGGCTCCAGGTCCTCTACAAGTCCATGCTAGGTAATGCACTGGTTACGATGGCAACACCCACCCGTAGCACGCGCTCCAGCAGGTGTATCTCACTGATCATCCCTAAAGCCAACACCTCATTTGACCGCCTTTCCTTCCAGTTCTCTGCTGCCTGCGACTGGAACAAATTGCAAAAATCGCTGAAGTTGGAGACTTTTATCTCCCTCACCAACTTTAAACATCTGCTATCTGAGCAGCTAACCGATCGCTGCAGCTGTACATAGTCCATCGGTAAATAGCCCACCCAATTTACCTACCTCATCCCCATACTGTTTTTATTTATTTACTTTTCTGCTCTTTTGCACACCAGTATCTCTACCTGCACATGACCATCTGATCATTTATCACTCCAGTGTTAATCTGCTAAATTGTAATTATTTGCCCAACTCCTCATGCCTTTTGCACACAATGTATATAGACTTTTTTTTCTACTGTGTTATTGACTTGTTTATTGTTTACTCCATCTGTAACTCTGTGTTGTTGTCTGTTCACACTGCTATGCTTTATCTTGGCCAGGTCGCAGTTGTAAATGAGAACTTGTTCTCAACTAGCCGCCCTGGTTAAATAAAGGTGAAATAAAAAAAAAAAAAAAAAATAAAAAAAATCCTCCCTCATCATTAATGGTGTGTGCCTCATCCTCCCTCATCATTAATGGTGTACGTGCCTCACCCTCCATCATTAATGGTGTACGTGCCTCACCCTCCCTCATCAGTAATGGTGTACGTGCCTCACCCTCCCTCATCATTAATGGTGTACGTGCCTCACCCTCCCTCATCATTAATGGTGTACGTGCCTCACCCTCCCTCATCATTAATGGTGTACGTGCCTCACCCTCCCTCACCATTAATGGTGTACGTGCCTCACCCTCCCTCACCATTAATGGTGTATGTGCCTCATCCTCCCTCATCATTAATGGTATGTGCCTCATCCTCCCTCATCATTAATGGTGTACGTGCCTCACCCTCCCTCATCATTAATGGTGTATGTGCCTCATCCTCCCTCATCATTAAATGGTGTACGTGCCTCATCCTCCCTCATCATTAATGGTATGTGCCTCATCCTCCCTCATCATTAATGGTACGTGCCTCACCTTCCCTCAACGGCCTCATATGAACCTGTTATTCCACATGACGGTCCGATCTGCCAGGGCTTCAGTCAGAACACAACATTGTATCACTCCAGATAGAGAGAGACAGTGTAGATGCTGCATCGCGCTAGCTAGACAGGCAGAGAGAGACAGAGAGAGAGAGAGAGAGAGAGAGAGAGAGAGAGAGAGAATAGATAGCCTACTCACGGTCTCAAATCCTCTGTGGGGGTGATCGGGGAAGCCAGATGGCTTTTTGACTTTGAACTCATCCAACATCAAGAAAGGATCCAGGTTAATCAGCTGAAATACATGGATGGACAAGATATCAGCCTACCATGTCATAATATGTGGTTTAGTTTGGTATTTTAAAAAGGATATTATTAAACATGATAAACTAGGCAGATGTAAGACAGACAGTATGACAGTAACTCACCTCCTTTCTTCCTATGCTTCTGCGGACATGGGCTCCCACACCTTCTACCTGCTCCACACTCAACACCGTCTTCACAACTCTTCTTATCCTCATTGTAGAGGATAGGGTTATTTACTTGTAGTACCTTATTTATTATGGTACACCTTGAACAAAAATACTGAAGAGAAAAGGAAAAATAACTGCATTGAATATATAGCCTAAGCCTTCAAATACCCACCGTTATTGTTCAACGTCAATACAAAACATCACGTTAATACCAAACACTATAACGAGTGTTTTGTTATTAGATGTTACAATATTTCTTATTTGGCTAAGACTTTTATTGGGATAATATGGAGTAAAAATACAACATGACAGAGCAATAACAGCATCGGTCTCTAGCTAGGATAAATTAAGTTAAGCGGACTTCCCCGTGGAGTAGAGTTTACTTTGATACACGAAACTCAATGTCACTAACCTTGCAGAAATTGGATGTGGACTCAACAATACTAATTTACTCCGAATATCAACTAGAATCAGACAAGCACGTATTGTAGGCTGTCAAATCCTCCCAGTGTGTAGCAACAACAGAATTATAAACCTATCATCTTCCAAGCGCAGTCATGTTGTTGTCGCGGTTGCCAACACTGCATCTGTTGCGCATGTACGGACATGAAGGGCGTGATTGACCGTACGGGATTAGTTTGAATAAAAAAAGAGGGAGGGTTATTTTTCATTCTCAGATAAAAAGGGGTGAGGTGCAGTTTATTAGGAAGGGGGGAGTTTATTCTGAGCTAGGAAGGGGTGAGGTGTAGGTTATTCTCAGATAAGAAGGGGTGAGGTGCAGTTTATTAGGAGGGGGGGGGGGGGGGAGTTTATTCTGAGCTAGGAAGGGGTGAGGTGTAGTTTATTAGGAGGGGAGAGGGGGGGGGGGGGTTTATTCTGAGCTAGGAAGGGGTGAGGTGAAGTTTATTCTCAGCTAGGAAGGCAGCTGAATCCATGATCTATCGCTGCGTAAATCTCCCTTTGACATCCAAACATTACTTGCGCTAAGGTCTTTAATCATAACCACATCAGCCCGTGCATCTGCTGAATGTATTCTTCTGTGTGTGCTCTCTCCACGGTGGTTTGTGTCCCTGTCCCTCCGTAACCACTCCGGTTGTGCTGGAATATTATGTCCTTCGCGATGCGCGCGCTCGCAGCCTGTCCTCCTGCCAGATTCAGCGCGTGCGGACCAACCTGTTTGTGACAACAAAGGGAATACAGCTGAGTCACACTGACTGTACAGTATTACATAACCAACTGAGTCTCTATCGACAAGTACCCTACAAAAGAGATTCTCACATAGGTCTACTTTCCAAGCCATATGTTGCCTATATTTCAGAGCCTATATTGCGGCCTTGAAAGACTAAAGAAAATACAAGCTTATAAATATATCAAAAGGCTGTCCCTGCTCTGCTGCGTTTTTGCCAACACTCCATTGGGTTATCATTCCACCCCTCCAAAACCCTGAAAAGCTACTTCTTTTTTAATCCATTACCATTTTTTTCATTACTTGTGTCTGTCAATGCTTTGACAAATTCACAGCAATACAGATGAATGAAATATTCTCCCTCTGACATTCCATTCTCTTATTTCTACAAAATGTTTTCATTTGTGTGATTAGCAAAAAATACCAATATACCTGAAGTGCTGTGTACTGTCCCATCAGGTACAGAGGACAGCCTGGAGCCCACTGCAAGCTCTCAGATATACAAGGCCAGCCATCCAGGACCTAAAGTTGAGATACGTTGTAATTAGACTTGGATCAAATGCAGGTGACTGTAGTATAGTGGTATAACATAGTATAGTAGTATAATAGTAGTCTATAGTAGTACAGTAGCCATCTATAGTATAGTAGTATAGTAGTAGCTCATAGTAGTATAGTATCAGCCTATAGTAGTAGCCCATAGTAGTATAGTAGCAGCCTATAATATAGTAGTATAGTAGCAGCCTATAGTAGTATAGTAGTAGCCCACAGCAGTATAGTAGCAGCCTATATTACTATAGTATAGTAGGAACCTATAGTATAGTAGTATAGTAGTAGCCTATAGTATTATAGAATAGTAGGAGCCTACAATAGTATAGGAGAAGCCTATAGTATAGTAGTAGCATAAAGTACTATAGTATAGTAGTAGCCTATAGTAGTATAGTATAGTAGCACAGTATAGTTGTAACCTATAGTATAGTAGTATAGTATAGTAGTAGCCTATAGTAGTATAGCACAGTCGTAGCCTATAGTGTAACAGATTAGTATAGTATGGTATGGTGTAGTAGTAGCCTATAGTATAATAGTACCATATAGTAGTATGGTAGTATAGTATAGTATAGTAATAGCCTACAGTGGTATGGTGTAGTAGTGTAGTATAGTAGTAGCCTATAGTATAGTAGCTTAGTATAGCAGTAGCATATAGTAGTATATTATAGCCATATAGAAGTAGCCTATAGTATAGTATAGTAGTAGCCTATCGTAGTATAGTATGGCATAGTGTGGCATAGTATAGTAGTAGGCTATAGTAGTATAGTATAGTAGCCTAAAGTATCGTATAATAGTAGCCTATAGTAGTATAGTAGCATAGTAGTAGCCTATAGTAGTATAGTATTATAGTAGTAGCCTATAGTAGTATATTATAGTAGTATAGTATAGTAGTAGCCGACAGTATAGTTGTATTGTGGCGTAGTATAGTAGTAGCATATATTATAGTAGCAGCCCATAGTGGTATAGTATAGTAGTAGCCTATATTAGTATAGTATGTGTGTATAGTATAGTAGTAGCCTATAGTATAGTAGTAGCTTATAATAGTATAGTATAGTAGTAGCCTATATTATGATAGTATATGTGTATAGTATAGTAGTAGCCTATAGTATAGTAGCCTATATTATATTAGTATAGTAGTAGCCTATAGTATAGAAGTATAGTATAGTAGTAGCTTATAGTATAGTAGTATAGTATAGAGGTAGCCTATAGCATAGTAGTAGCCTATAGTAGTATAGTATAGTAGTATAGCATAGTAGTAGCCTATAATATAATAGTATAGTAGTGTAGTATGGTATAGTATGGTAATAGCCTATAGTAGTGGGGTGTAGTAGCCTATAGTAGTGGGGTGTAGTAGCGTAGTGTAGTAGTCACCTATAGTATAGTAGTGTAGTCTAGGAGTAGCCTATAGTATAGTATTGTAGATGCCTATAGTAGTATAGTATGGTATAGTTTGGTATAGTATAGTAGTAGCCTATGGTATAGTGGTAAAGTATAGTAGTAGCCTAAAGTGTAGTGGTAGCCTATATTAGTATAGTAGTATAGTGTAGTAGCAGACCATACCATAGTAGTATAGTATAGTATGGCAGTACCCCATAGTATAGTAGTATAGTATAGTATGGTGGTATAGTATAGTAGTATATTAGTATAGTATTATAGTATTATAGGAAAAAGTACCCAACTATCATACTGTAGTAAAAGTAAAGATACCTTAATAGAAAATGACTCAAGTAAAAGTAAAAGTCACCCAGTAAAATCTACTTCAGTGACGGTATAAAAATGTTTGGTTTAAAATATACTTAAGTATCAAAATTAAAAGTGTAAATCCTTCTAAATTCCTTATATTAAGCAAACCAGATGGCACCATTTTCTTGTCCAACATTCAGTCATAATTTACAAACAAATCAGGTGTGTTTAGTGAGTCTGTCAGATCAGAGGCAGTAGAGATGACCAGGGATGTTCTCTGTTTAGTGAGTCTGTCAGATCAGAGGCAGTAGAGATGACCAGGGATGTTCTCTGTTTAGTGAGTCTGCCAGATCAGAGGCAGTAGGGATGACCAGGGATGTTCTCTGTTTAGTGAGTCCACCAGATCAGAGGCAGTAGGGATGACCAGGGATGTTCTCTGTTTAGTGAGTCCTCCAGATAAGAGGCAGTTGAGATGACCAGGGATGTTCTCTGTTTAGTGAGTCCACCAGATCAGAGGCAGTAGGGATGACCAGGGATGTTCTCTGTTTAGTGAGTCTGCCAGATCAGAGGCAGTAGGGATGACCGGGGATGTTCTCTGTTTAGTGAATCCTCCAGATCAGAGGCAGTAGAAATGACCAGGGATGTTCTCTGTTTAGTGAGTCTGCCAGATCAGAGGCAGTAGGGATGACCAGGGATGTTCTCTGTTTAGTGAGTCCACCAGATCAGAGGCAGTAGGGATGACCAGGGATGTTCTCTGTTTAGTGAGTCCACCAGATCAGAGGCAGTAGGGATGACCAGGGATGTTCTCTGTTTAGTGAGTCCTCCAGATAAGAGGCAGTTGAGATGACCAGGGATGTTCTCTGTTTAGTGAGTCCACCAGATCAGAGGCAGTAGGGATGACCAGGGATGTTCTCTGTTTAGTGAGTCTGCCAGATCAGAGGCAGTAGAAATGACCAGGGATGTTCTCTGTTTAGTGAGTCTGCCAGATCAGAGGCAGTAGGGATGACCAGGGATGTTCTCTGTTTAGTGAGTCCACCAGATCAGAGGCAGTAGGGATGACCAGGGATGTTCTCTGTTTAGTGAGTCCACCAGATCAGAGGCAGTAGGGATGACCAGGGATGTTCTCTGTTTAGTGAGTCCTCCAGATAAGAGGCAGTTGAGATGACCAGGGATGTTCTCTGTTTAGTGAGTCCACCAGATCAGAGGCAGTAGGGATGACCAGGGATGTTCTCTGTTTAGTGAGTCTGCCAGATCAGAGGCAGTAGGGATGACCGGGGATGTTCTCTGTTTAGTGAATCCTCCAGATCAGAGGCAGTAGGGATGACCAGGGATGTTCGGTTGATAAGTGCGTGAATTGGACTATTCTCCTGTCCTACTAAGCATTCAAAATGTATCCAGTACTTTTGGGTGTCAAGGAAAATGTGTGGAGTAAAAAGTACAATATTTTCTTAAGGAATGTAGTGAAGTAAATGTAAAAGTAGTAAAAAAATATAAATAGTAAAGTAAAGTACACATACGCCCAAAAAATACTTAAATAGTACTTTAAAGTATTTTTACTTAAGTACTTTACACCACTGTCGTATAGTATAGAAGTATAGTCATTTTGTGGACACAGATTTGATTAAAGATACATGAAAGATTCTTGCAGAGGTTGAGATATGATGTGATAGCAGCACACCTGAATAGGGAATTCCTTGATGACAGAAGAGAGCATAGGGTCTTGGTTGACGTCCAGTTTGCATCCTGTAGCCAGCCATATCCTGTCCCCAGTCCAAGTCTCACAGCCATTCTGTCCACACAGTGACAGTCTCCACACCTGGCTTTCATAGCACCACTTAGCTTCAGTCACCTGTAGAACACAACAGGTCGTGAATACCTTGGCTCTGCTTTCTCTCTTTCACCACATTGTGTTGTTTTATAGTTCCAAACGTTAGTTCCAAATGTTAGTTCCAAACATTAGTTCCAAATGTTAGTTCCAAACGTTAGTTCCAAATGTTAGTTCCAAACGTTAGTTCCAAACGTTAGTTCCAAACGTTAGTTCCAAACGTTAGTTCCAAATGTTAGTTCCAAACGTTAGTTCCAAACGTTAGTTCCAAACGTTAGTTCCAAACGTTAGTTCCAAACGTTAGTTAGTTCTCTGTGGAGAGAGGGTGGACAGAGGTTGTGTGTGCCTGGGGGGGGGGGGTCGCAGTAGAGAGGGTGGACAGAGGTTGTGTGTGCATGGGGGGGGGGGGGGGGGGGGGGTCACAGTAGAGAGGGTGAACAGAGGTTGTGTGTGCCTGGGGGTCACATTAGTATTAATATTATTGATATCTATTTACTAGCAGTATTATTCTGACTAGTAGCATTACTATATTATTGATATCTATTTACTAGCAGTATTATTCTGACTAGTAGCATTACTATATTATTGATATCTATTTACTAGCAGTATTATTCTGACTAGTAGCATTACTATATTATTGATATCTATTTACTAGCAGTATTATTCTGACTAGTAGCATTACTATATTATTGATATCTATTTACTAGCAGTATTATTCTGACTAGTAGCATTACTATATTATTGATATCTATTTACTAGCAGTATTATTCTGACTAGTAGCATTACTATATTATTGATATCTATTTACTAGCAGTATTATTCTGACTAGTAGCATTACTATATTATTGATATCTATTTACTAGCAGTATTATTCTGACTAGTAGCATTACTATATTATTGATATCTATTTACTAGCAGTATTATTCTGACTAGTAGCATTACTATATTATTGATATCTATTTACTAGCAGTATTATTCTGACTAGTAGCATTACTATATTATTGATATCTATTTACTAGCAGTATTATTCTGACTAGTAGCATTACTATATTATTGATATCTATTTACTAGCAGTATTATTCTGACTAGTAGCATTACTATATTATTGATATCTATTTACTAGCAGTATTATTCTGACTAGTAGCATTACTATATTATTGATATCTATTTACTAGCAGTATTATTCTGACTAGTAGCATTACTATATTATTGATATCTATTTACTAGCAGTATTATTCTGACTAGTAGCATTACTATATTATTGATATCTATTTACTAGCAGTATTATTCTGACTAGTAGCATTACTATATTATTGATATCTATTTACTAGCAGTATTATTCTGACTAGTAGCATTACTATATTATTGATATCTATTTACTAGCAGTATTATTCTGACTAGTAGCATTACTATATTATTGATATCTATTTACTAGCAGTATTATTCTGACTAGTAGCATTACTATATTATTGATATCTATTTACTAGCAGTATTATTCTGACTAGTAGCATTACTATATTATTGATATCTATTTACTAGCAGTATTATTCTGACTAGTAGCATTACTATATTATTGATATCTATTTACTAGCAGTATTATTCTGACTAGTAGCATTACTATATTATTGATATCTATTTACTAGCAGTATTATTCTGACTAGTAGCATTACTATATTATTGATATCTATTTACTAGCAGTATTATTCTGACTAGTAGCATTACTATATTATTGATATCTATTTACTAGCAGTATTATTCTGACTAGTAGCATTACTATATTATTGATATCTATTTACTAGCAGTATTATTCTGACTAGTAGCATTACTATATTATTGATATCTATTTACTAGCAGTATTATTCTGACTAGTAGCATTACTATATTATTGATATCTATTTACTAGCAGTATTATTCTGACTAGTAGCATTACTATATTATTGATATCTATTTACTAGCAGTATTATTCTGACTAGTAGCATTACTATATTATTGATATCTATTTACTAGCAGTATTATTCTGACTAGTAGCATTACTATATTATTGATATCTATTTACTAGCAGTATTATTCTGACTAGTAGCATTACTATATTATTGATATCTATTTACTAGCAGTATTATTCTGACTAGTAGCATTACTATATTATTGATATCTATTTACTAGCAGTATTATTCTGACTAGTAGCATTACTATATTATTGATATCTATTTACTAGCAGTATTATTCTGACTAGTAGCATTACTATATTATTGATATCTATTTACTAGCAGTATTATTCTGACTAGTAGCATTACTATATTATTGATATCTATTTACTAGCAGTATTATTCTGACTAGTAGCATTACTATATTATTGATATCTATTTACTAGCAGTATTATTCTGACTAGTAGCATTACTATATTATTGATATCTATTTACTAGCAGTATTATTCTGACTAGTAGCATTACTATATTATTGATATCTATTTACTAGCAGTATTATTCTGACTAGTAGCATTACTATATTATTGATATCTATTTACTAGCAGTATTATTCTGACTAGTAGCATTACTATATTATTGATATCTATTTACTAGCAGTATTATTCTGACTAGTAGCATTACTATATTATTGATATCTATTTACTAGCAGTATTATTCTGACTAGTAGCATTACTATATTATTGATATCTATTTACTAGCAGTATTATTCTGACTAGTAGCATTACTATATTATTGATATCTATTTACTAGCAGTATTATTCTGACTAGTAGCATTACTATATTATTGATATCTATTTACTAGCAGTATTATTCTGACTAGTAGCATTACTATATTATTGATATCTATTTACTAGCAGTATTATTCTGACTAGTAGCATTACTATATTATTGATATCTATTTACTAGCAGTATTATTCTGACTAGCAGCATTACTATATTTTTGTTATTTCTGTACCTGGCAATATGCTCGGACAGACAGCTGTCCAGTCTGGATGTAGGGCTGCAGGGCTGCGTAGGCCTCAGGTGTAACTGCCCCTCCCTTCCTGGCCTGTCTGATCATGGCCAGTCTCTTATGGACGCTGCTCTCGTTGTAGAACTGGCGCAGGTAGGCCAGGCCGTCCATCTTGATGCCATGCTCCACATGGGAGTACCGGCCCACCAGGCTTTCCACGTCACCCACGTCAAACTGCTTCAGCTGGGGGAGAGGACCGAGGCAGAGGGGTTTGGGGTTTGAGATCATGGTGGTCTGACTATAACATTTTCTTAACATCAAACTGTTTCAGCTGGGGGAGAGGACCGAGGCAGAGGGGTTTGGGGTTGGAGATCATGGTGGTCTGACTATAACATTCTCTCAACATCAAACTGCATCAGCTGGGGGAGAGGACCGAGGCAGAAGGGTTTGGGGTTGGAGATCATGGTGGTCTGACTATAACATTCTCTCAACATCAAACTGCATCAGCTGGGGGAGAGGACCGAGGCAGAGGGGTTTGGGGTTGGAGATCATGGTGGTCTGACTATAACATTCTCTTAACATCAAACTGCTTCAGCTGGGGGAGAGGACCGAGGCAGAAGGGTTTGGGGTTGGAGATCATGGTGGTCTGACTATAACATTCTCTCAACATCAAACTGCTTCAGTTGGGGGAGAGGACCGAGGCAGAGGGGTTTGGGGTTGGAGATCATGGTGGTCTGACTATAACATTCTCTTAACATCAAACTGCTTCAGCTGGGGGAGAGGACCGAGGCAGAGGGGTTTGGGGTTGGAGATCATGGTGGTCTGACTATAACATTCTCTTAACATCAAACTGCTTCAGCTGGGGGAGAGGACCGAGGCAGAGGGGTTTGGGGTTGGAGATCATGGTGGTCTGACTATAACATTCTCTCAACATCAAACTGCTTCAGTTGGGGGAGAGGACCGAGGCAGAGGGGTTTGGGGTTGGAGATCATGGTGGTCTGACTATAACATTCTCTTAACATCAAACTGCTTCAGCTGGGGGAGAGGACCGAGGCAGAGGGGTTTGGGGTTGGAGATCATGGTGGTCTGACTATAACATTCTCTCAACATCAAACTGCATCAGCTGGGGGAGAGGACCGAGGCAGAAGGGTTTGGGGTTGGAGATCATGGTGGTCTGACTATAACATTCTCTCAACATCAAACTGCTTCAGTTGGGGGAGAGGACCGAGGCAGAGGGGTTTGGGGTTGGAGATCATGGTGGTCTGACTATAACATTCTCTCAACATCAAACTGCTTCAGTTGGGGGAGAGGACCGAGGCAGAGGGGTTTGGGGTTGGAGATCATGGTGGTCTGACTATAACATTCTCTTAACACGGGGACTCTGGAGATGTGATGTATTTCCAGAGTATATATTTAAACAACATGTCTACAAATGAACAAAATCTAAAAGGGTACTTTTGAGCTATTGATATTATTAGTTATAATGTTGAATAAATTAATGTGTAAAATTGTAGTTCACAATATAGACATACTATATTAAATACGGATATAAATACTCCATATTTTAGAGCACTCTACGAAGAGAGTAATGACACCAAGATGTTGTCTATCTGTCAGTATCTCCCTAGGAGAGGTGGGTGTGGAGTCAGGAGCAGGAGACCAAGATGTTGTCTATCTGTCAGCATCTCCCTAGGAGAGGTGGGTGTGGAGTCAGGAGCAGGAGACCAAGATGTTGTCTATCTGTCAGTATCTCCCTAGGAGAGGTGGGTGTGGAGTCAGGAGCAGGAGACCAAGATGATGTCTATCTGTCAGTATCTCCCTAGGAGAGGTGGGTGTGGAGTCAGGAGCAGGAGACCAAGATGTTGTCTGTCAGTATCTCCCTAGGAGAGGTGGGTGTGGAGTCAGGAGCAGGAGACCAAGATGTTGTCTATCTGTCAGTATCTCCCTAGGAGAGGTGGGTGTGGAGTCAGGAGCAGGAGACCAAGATGTTGTCTATCTGTCAGTATCTCCCTAGGAGAGGTGGGTGTGGAGTCAGGAGCAGGAGACCAAGATGTTGTCTATCTGTCAGTATCTCCCTAGGAGAGGTGGGTTTGGAGTCAGGAGCAGGAGAGCAAGATGTTGTCTATCTGTCAGTATCTCCCTAGGAGAGGTGGGTGTGGAGTCAGGAGCAGGAGACCAAGATGTTGTCTATCTGTCAGTATCTCCCTAGGAGAGGTGGGTGTGGAGTCAGGAGCAGGAGACCAAGATGTTGTCTATCTGTCAGTATCTCCCTAGGAGAGGTGGGTGTGGAGTCAGGAGCAGGAGACCAAGATGTTGTCTATCTGTCAGTATCTCCCTAGGAGAGGTGGGTGTGGAGTCAGGAGCAGGAGACCAAGATGTTGTCTATCTGTCAGTATCTCCCTAGGAGAGGTGGGTGTGGAGTCAGGAGCAGGAGACCAAGATGATGTCTATCTGTCAGTATCTCCCTAGGAGAGGTGGGTGTGGAGTCAGGAGCAGGAGACCAAGATGTTGTCTATCTGTCAGTATCTCCCTAGGAGAGGTGGGTGTGGAGTCAGGAGCAGGAGACCAAGATGTTGTCTATCTGTCAGTATCTCCCTAGGAGAGGTGGGTGTGGAGTCAGGAGCAGGAGACCAAGATGTTGTCTATCTGTCAGTATCTCCCTAGGAGAGGTGGGTGTGGAGTCAGGAGCAGGAGACCAAGATGTTGTCTATCTGTCAGTATCTCCCTAGGAGAGGTGGGTGTGGAGTCAGGAGCAGGAGACCAAGATGTTGTCTATCTGTCAGTATCTCCCTAGGAGAGGTGGGTGTGGAGTCAGGAGCAGGAGACCAAGATGATGTCTATCTGTCAGTATCTCCCTAGGAGAGGTGGGTGTGGAGTCAGGAGCAGGAGACCAAGATGATGTCTATCTGTCAGTATCTCCCTAGGAGAGGTGGGTGTGGAGTCAGGAGCAGGAGACCAAGATGATGTCTATCTGTCAGTATCTCCCTAGGAGAGGTGGGTGTGGAGTCAGGAGCAGGAGACCAAGATGTTGTCTGTCAGTATCTCCCTAGGAGAGGTGGGTGTGGAGTCAGGAGCAGGAGACCAAGATGTTGTCTATCTGTCAGTATCTCCCTAGGAGAGGTGGGTGTGGAGTCAGGAGCAGGAGACCAAGATGTTGTCTATCTGTCAGTATCTCCCTAGGAGAGGTGGGTGTGGAGTCAGGAGCAGGAGACCAAGATGTTGTCTATCTGTCAGTATCTCCCTAGGAGAGGTGGGTGTGGAGTCAGGAGCAGGAGACCAAGATGTTGTCTATCTGTCAATATCTCCCTAGGAGAGGTGGGTGTGGAGTCAGGAGCAGGAGACCAAGATGTTGTCTATCTGTCAGTATCTCCCTAGGAGAGGTGGGTGTGGAGTCAGGAGCAGGAGACCAAGATGATGTCTATCTGTCAGTATCTCCCTAGGAGAGGTGGGTGTGGAGTCAGGAGCAGGAGACCAAGATGATGTCTATCTGTCAGTATCTCCCTAGGAGAGGTGGGTGTGGAGTCAGGAGCAGGAGACCAAGATGTTGTCTATCTGTCAGTATCTCCCTAGGAGAGGTGGGTGTGGAGTCAGGAGCAGGAGACCAAGATGATGTCTATCTGTCAGTATCTCCCTAGGAGAGGTGGGTGTGGAGTCAGGAGCAGGAGACCAAGATGTTGTCTATCTGTCAGTATCTCCCTAGGAGAGGTGGGTGTGGAGTCAGGAGCAGGAGACCAAGATGTTGTCTATCTGTCAGTATCTCCCTAGGAGAGGTGGGTGTGGAGTCAGGAGCAGGAGACCAAGATGTTGTCTATCTGTCAGTATCTCCCTAGGAGAGGTGGGTGTGGAGTCAGGAGCAGGAGAGCAAGATGTTGTCTATCTGTCAGTATCTCCCTAGGAGAGGTGGGTGTGGAGTCAGGAGCAGGAGACCAAGATGATGTCTATCTGTCAGTATCTCCCTAGGAGAGGTGGGTGTGGAGTCAGGAGCAGGAGACCAAGATGTTGTCTATCTGTCAGTATCTCCCTAGGAGAGGTGGGTGTGGAGTCAGGAGCAGGAGACCAAGATGTTGTCTATCTGTCAGTATCTCCCTAGGAGAGGTGGGTGTGGAGTCAGGAGCAGGAGAGCAAGATGTTGTCTATCTGTCAGTATCTCCCTAGGAGAGGTGGGTGTGGAGTCAGGAGCAGGAGACCAAGATGTTGTCTATCTGTCAGTATCTCCCTAGGAGAGGTGGGTGTGGAGTCAGGAGCAGGAGAGCAAGAATTTCAAGAAGGGCGTTTTATTTACTGGTCCACCAACAAGGTAGAGGACCACAAAAGCAGCCACTAGAAAACAGGAACCCAGTCTAGTGGAAAACGGAGGAACACACTCCTCTGACTAAACTAACGTGCTGGAAAAACAGTCCTGTGAAATAAACCTGCTTAACAGAGAAAACCGCAACCCAAGCCAACGACGGTAACACAAACAATCTTGCACAAAACCTAGAGGGTAGGGCGAGATGAAATACCCCACTAATAACCTAAACTAGACACAGGTGAACACAAGACAGACAAAACCTAGAGGGTAGGGGGAGATGAAATACCCCACTAATAACCTAAACTAGACACAGGTGAACACAAGACAGACAAAACCTAGAGGGTAGGGCGAGATGAAATACCCCACTGATTAGCCTAAACTAGACACAGGTGAACACAGGACAGACAAAACCTAGAGGGTAGGGCGAGATGAAATACCCCACTGATAACCTAAACTAGACACAGGTGAACACAAGACAGACAAAACCTAGAGGGTAGGGGGAGATGAAATACCCCACTAATAACCTAAACTAGACACAGGTGAACACAAGACAGACAAAACCTAGAGGGTAGGGCGAGATGAAATACCCCACTAATAACCTAAACTAGACACAGGTGAACACAAGACAGACAAAACCTAGAGGGTAGGGCGAGATGAAACACCCCACTGATTAGCCTAAACTAGACACAGGTGAACACAAGACAGACAAAACCTAGAGGGTAGGGGGAGATGAAATACCCCACTAATAACCTAAACTAGACACAGGTGAACACAAGACAGACAAAACCTAGAGGGTAGGGCGAGATGAAATACCCCACTGATTAGCCTAAACTAGACACAGGTGAACACAAGACAGACAAAACCTAGAGGGTAGGGGGAGATGAAATACCCCACTAATAACCTAAACTAGACACAGGTGAACACAAGACAGACAAAACCTAGAGGGTAGGGCGAGATGAAATACCCCACTGATTAGCCTAAACTAGACACAGGTGAACACAAGACAGACAAAACCTAGAGGGTAGGGGGAGATGAAATACCCCACTAATAACCTAAACTAGACACAGGTGAACAACAAGACAGACAAAACCTAGAGGGTAGGGCGAGATGAAATACCCCACTGATTAGCCTAAACTAGTCACAGGTGAACACAAGACAGACAAAACCTAGAGGGTAGGGCGAGATGAAATACCCCACTGATTAGCCTAAACTAGACACAGGTGAACACAGGACAGACAAAACCTAGAGGGTAGGGGGAGATGAAATACCCCACTAATAACCTAAACTAGACACAGGTGAACACAAGACAGACAAAACCTAGAGGGTAGGGCGAGATGAAATACCCCACTGATTAGCCTAAACTAGACACAGGTGAACACAGGACAGACAAAACCTAGAGGGTAGGGCGAGATGAAATACCCCACTGATTAGCCTAAACTAGACACAGGTGAACACAAGACAGACAAAACCTAGAGGGTAGGGCGAGATGAAATACCCCACTGATTAGCCTAAACTAGACACAGGTGAACACAAGACAGACAAAACCTAGAGGGTAGGGCGAGATGAAATACCCCACTGATTAGCCTAAACTAGACACAGGTGAACACAAGACAGACAAAACCTAGAGGGTAGGGCGAGATGAAATACCCCACTGATTAGCCTAAACTAGACACAGGTGAACACAAGACAGACAAAACCTAGAGGGTAGGGCGAGATGAAATACCCCACTGATTAGCCTAAACTAGACACAGGTGAACACAAGACAGACAAAACCTAGAGGGTAGGGCGAGATGAAATACCCCACTGATTAGCCTAAACTAGACACAGGTGAACACAAGACAGACCAAACCTAGAGGGTAGGGCGAGATGAAATACCCCACTGATTAGCCTAAACTAGACACAGGTGAACACAAGACAGACCAAACCTAGAGGGTAGGGCGAGATGAAATACCCCACTGATTAGCCTAAACTAGACACAGGTGAACACAAGACAGACAAAACCTAGAGGGTAGGGCGAGATGAAATACCCCACTGATTAGCCTAAACTAGACACAGGTGAACACAAGACAGACAAAACCTAGAGGGTAGGGCGAGATGAAATACCCCACTGATTAGCCTAAACTAGACACAGGTGAACACAAGACAGACAAAACCTAGAGGGTAGGGCGAGATGAAATACCCCACTGATTAGCCTAAACTAGACACAGGTGAACACAAGACAGACCAAACCTAGAGGGTAGGGCGAGATGAAATACCCCACTGATTAGCCTAAACTAGACACAGGTGAACACAAAACAGACCAAACCTAGAGGGTAGGGCGAGATGAAATACCCCACTGATTAGCCTAAACTAGACACAGGTGAACACAAGACAGACAAAACCTAGAGGGTAGGGCGAGATGAAATACCCCACTGATTAGCCTAAACTAGACACAGGTGAACACAAGACAGACAAAACCTAGAGGGTAGGGCGAGATGAAATACCCCACTGATTAGCTTAAACTAGACACAGGTGAACACAAGACAGACAAAACCTAGAGGGTAGGGCGAGATGAAATACCCCACTGATTAGCCTAAACTAGACACAGGTGAACACAAGACAGACAAAACCTAGAGGGTAGGGCGAGATGAAATACCCCACTGATTAGCCTAAACTAGACACAGGTGAACACAAGACAGACAAAACCTAGAGGGTAGGGCGAGATGAAATACCCCACTGATTAGCCTAAACTAGACACAGGTGAACACAAGACAGACAAAACCTAGAGGGTAGGGCGAGATGAAATACCCCACTGATTAGCCTAAACTAGACACAGGTGAACACAAGACAGACAAAACCTAGAGGGTAGGGCGAGATGAAATACCCCACTGATTAGCCTAAACTAGACACAGGTGAACACAAGACAGACAAAACCAAACGAAAAAGAAAAGGGATCGGTGGCAGCTAGTAGGCCGGCGACGAAGACCGCCGAGCGCCTCCCGAACAGGGGGAGGAGCCACCTTCGGTGGAAGGCGTGACAGTATCATGTACGGTTCACAGATCATAGGGTCTTACAGGAGGCATATACAGGTCTAAAAAAGCAATTTTCACCATGGTTTTCAAAACAATGGTTTGTGCTACAAATGTAAAAGCATATTAAAACCTCCTAGATCCTCCAAATGAAGTTCCTATGTGATAATTCCCAGAACTAACAAGTTTCCACTTCGGGAGGAAGGAAAGATAATTGGGACATATGGCCATAGATTTAAACAGAAACAGACCTGTAAGTGTTTGCGCATCACCCAGGTCACATGACTGGCTCCTTGCTGCAGAGCGATGGAGATGACGTGAGCGCTGGTCAGGCCTCCACCAACCACCACCACCCTCTGGCCAGGCTCACACACCACATAGAGACCTGCTGGATGGAGACAGAGTTAGTGACACCATGCTGAATGGAGACAGAGTTAGTGACACCATGCTGGATGGAGACAGAGTTAGTGACACCACATAGAGACCTGCTGGATGGAGACAGAGTTAGTGACACCCCATAGAGACCTGCTGGATGGAGACAGAGTTAGTGACACCCCACTGATTCTTAACAGGAACAGAATGTCCAACACAAATAAGTACTAAGTAATTAAGTTAATTTATACATTTGATAACTCAAACAGATGCCCAGTCAGTGTGATATTACAGTATTGCAGCCTTTGGCTTGACAGCATGTCATGTCACCTCAACACCAGGAGAGGGCGTTATAGTACAGTGTCATGTCATGTCACCTCAACACCAGGAGAGGGCATTATAGTACAGTGTCATGTCATGTCACCTCAACACCAGGAGAGGGCATTATTGTACAGTGTCATGTCACCTCAACACCAGGAGAGGCCATTATAGTACAGTATCATGTGGAGACATATGGTCCATCTATACAGATAGCTATCAATAGCAGAGTATTCTCATCTCAACCGACCTGATGAGAGAGAAGAAGAACTCTCTTCCTGTTCCTGGTTCTGGCTTCTTGGTTCCTGTTGCCGTGTTGACCGTGAGTGGTGGTGCATGAGCTGCACGGTGTGCTGCAGGCGTTCCTCAGGGTAGCTCTCCGCTATGGACGACACCCAGAAAGGAATGTTGGCCATCTGGGCACGGGTCGGCCCGGTCGCCATGACTACCCGCCTTGCCTCGAGGACGTCCCCGTTCTGAAGGAATACCCTGAATGATGTCACAATTCCTTCTGACATCACAGGGGTCAGTCTGTCCACTGTGCCCTTTGTCAGGACACTGTCCAGGCCGTATTTGTCCACCTGGATAGAGTATTGTTGTTGTATAGTTATTTTGCTCTGGGTGATTTGAGTGGATGGCTAATAGATTACAGGCACACACATGTTACACTATATATCACAAGTTCATAGATTTTAATGAACAACTACAGTGGCAAGAAACAGTATATGAACCCTTTGGAATTACAGTTGAAGTCAGAAGTTTACATACACCTTAGCCTAATACATTTACACTCAGTTTTTTCACAATTCCTGACATTTAATACTAGTAAACATTTCCTGTCTTAGGTCAGTTAGGATCACCACTTCAAGAATGTGAAATGTCAGAATAATCGTAGAGAGAATGATTTATTTCAGCTTTTATTTCTTTCATCACATTCCCAGTGGGTCAGAAGTTTACATACACTCAATTAGTATTTGGTGGCATTGCCTTATTTTTCTTGGGTCAAACGTTTCAGGGAACCTTCCACAAACTTCCAACAATAAGTTGGGTGAATTTTGGCCCATTCCACCTGACAGAGCTGGTGTTACTGAGTCAGGTTTGTAGGCCTCCTTGCTCGCACATGCTTTACCAGTTCTGCATACAAATATTCTATAGGATTGAGGTCAGGGCTTTGTGATGGCCCTTCCAATACCTTGACTTTGTTGTCTTTAAGCCATTTTGCCACAACTTTGGAAGCATGCTTGGGGTCATTGTCCATTTGGAATTTGCGACCAAGATTTTACTTCCTGACTGATGTCTTGAGATGTTGCTTCAATATATCCACATCATTTTCCGTCCTCGTGATGCCATCTATTTTGTGAAGTGCACCAGTCCCTCCTGCAACAAAGCACCCCCACAACATGATGCTGACATCCCCGTGCTTCACGGTTGAGATGGTGTTCTTCGGCTTGCAAGCCTCCCCCTTTTTCCTCCAAACATAACAATGGTCATTATAAACAAACAGTTCTATTTTTGTTTCATCAGACCAGAGGACATTTCTCCAAAAAGTACAATCTTTGTCCCCATGTGCAGTTGCAAACCGTAGTCTGGTTTTTCTATGGTGGTTTTGGAGCAGTGGCTTCGTCCATGCTGAGCGGCCTTTCAGGTTATGTCGATACAGGACTCGTTTTACTGTGGATATACAGTGCCTTGCGAAAGTATTCGGCCCCCTTGAACTTTGCGACCTTTTGCCACATTTCAGGCTTCAAACATAAAGATATAAAACTGTATTTTTTTGTGAAGAATCAACAACAAGTGGGACACAATCATGAAGTGGAACGACATTTATTGGATATTTCAAACTTTTTTAACAAATCAAAAACTGAAAAATTGGGCGTGCAAAATTATTCAGCCCCCTTAAGTTAATACTTTGTAGCGCCACCTTTTGCTGTGATTACAGCTGTAAGTCGCTTGGGGTATGTCTCTATCAGTTTTGCACATCGAGAGACTGACATTTTTTCCCATTCCTCCTTGCAAAACAGCTCGAGCTCAGTGAGGTTGGATGGAGAGCATTTGTGAACAGCAGTTTTCAGTTCTTTCCACAGATTCTCAATTGGATTCAGGTCTGGACTTTGACTTAGCCATTCTAACACCTGGATATGTTTATTTTTGAACCATTCCATTGTAGATTTTGCTTTATGTTTTGGATCATTGTCTTGTTGGAAGACAAATCTCAGTCCCAGTCTCAGTTCTTTTGCAGACTCCATCAGGTTTTCTTCCAGAATGGTCCTGTATTTGGCTCCATCCATCTTCCCATCAATTTTAACCATCTTCCCAGTCCCTGCTGAAGAAAAGCAGGCCCAAACCATGATGCTGCCACCACCATGTTTGACAGTGGGGATGGTGTGTTCAGGGTGATGAGCTGTGTTGCTTTTACGCCAAACATAACTTTTTGCATTGTTGCCAAAAAGTTCAATTTTGGTTTCATCTGACCAGAGCACCTTCTTCCACATGTTTGGTGTGTCTCCCAGGTGGCTTGTGGCAAACTTTAAACAACACTTTTTATGGATATCTTTAAGAAATGGCTTTCTTCTTGCCACTCTTCCATAAAGGCCAGATTTGTGCAATGTACGACTGATTGTTGTCCTATGGACAGAGTCTCCCACCTCAGCTGTAGATCTCTGCAGTTCATCCAGAGTGATCATGGGTCTCTTGGCTGCATCTCTGATCAGTCTTCTCCTTGTATGAGCTGAAAGTTTAGAGGGATGGCCAGGTCTTGGTAGATTTGCAGTGGTCTGATACTCCTTCCATTTCAATATTATCGCTTGCACAGTGCTCCTTGGGATGTTTAAAGCTTGGGAAATCTTTTTGTATCCAAATCCGGCTTTAAACTTCTTCACAACAGTATCTCGGACCTGCCTGGTGTGTTCCTTGTTCTTCATGATGCTCTCTGCGCTTTTAACGCACCTCTGAGACTATCACAGTGCAGGTGCATTTATACGGAGACTTGATTACACACAGGTGGATTGTATTTATCATCATTAGTCATTTAGGTCAACATTGGATCATTCAGAGATCCTCACTGAACTTCTGGAGAGAGTTTGCTGCACTGAAAGTAAAGGGGCTGAATAATTTTGCACGCCCAATTTTTCAGTTTTTGATTTGTTAAAAAAGTTTGAAATATCCAATAAATGTCGTTCCACTTCATGAATGTGTCCCACTTGTTGTTGATTCTTCACAAAAAAATACAGTTTTATATCTTTATGTTTGAAGCCTGAAATGTGGCAAAAGGTCGCAAAGTTCAAGGGGGCCGAATACTTTCGCAAGGCACTGTAGATACTTTTTTACCTGTTTCCTCCAGCATCTTCACAAGGTCACTTGCTGTTGTTCTGGGATTGATTTGCACTTTTCGCACCAAAGTACGTTCATCTCTAGGAGACAGAACGCGTTTCCTTCCTGAGCGGTATGACGGCTGCGTCGTCCCATGGTGTTTATACTTGCGTACTATTGTTTGTACAGATGAACGTGGTACCTTCAGGTGTTTGGAAGTTGCTCCCAAGGATGAACCAGACTTCTGGAGGTCTACAATTCTTTTTCTGAAGATTTTCTGAAATCTTGTCTGATTTCTTTTGATTTTCCATGATGTCAAGCAAAGAGGCACTGAGTTTGAAGGTAGGCCTTGAAATACATCCACAGGTACACCTCCAATTTACTCAAATTATGTCAGTTAGCCTATCAGAAGCTTCCAAAGATATTACATAATTTTCTGGAGTTTTCCAAGCTGTTTAAAGGCACAGTCAACTTAGTGTATGTAAACTTCTGACCCACTGGAATTGTGATACAGTGAATTATAAGTGAAATAATCTGTCTGTAAACAATTGTTAGAAAAATGATCTGTGTCATGCACAAAGTAGATGTCCTAACCGATTTGCCAAAACTATAGTTTGTTAACAAGAAATGTGTGGAGTGGTTGAAAAATTAGTTTTAATGACTCCAACCTAAGTGTATGTAAACTTCCGACTTCAACTGTACCTGGATTTCTGCATAAATTGGTCATCAAATTTGATCTGATCTTCATCTTAGTCACAACAACAGACAAACATAGTGTACTTAAACTAATAACACAAATTATTGTATTCATCTTGTCTATATTGAATACATCATTTAAACATTCACAGTGTAGGTTGGAAAACGCTAGGTTAAAACCTTTTACGGCTAGGGATTCCGCTAGCGGAATGTTTCGACAACATCCGGTGAAATGGCAGAGCTCGAAATTCAAAAAAAAATATTAAAAATATTTAACTTTCATACATTCACAAGTCCAACACACCAAATTAAAGCTGAACTTTTTGCTAATCTAGCCACTGTGTCAGATTTCAAAAAGGCTTTGCGGCGAAAGCAAACCATGCTATTATCTGAGGACAGCATCCCATCAAACAAACACAGACAATCATATTTCATCCCGCCAGGCGCGACACAAAACTATATAATTCATGCTTACCTTTGAAGATCTTGTTCTGTTGGCACTCCAATATGTCCCATAAACATCATAAATGGTCCTTTTGTTCGATTAATTCTGTCTTTATATATCCAAAATGTCCAACTTACACAACATGACTACAAAATATCTAATAAATTACCTGTAATCTTGATCCAAACATTTCAAACAACTTTCCTAATACAACTTTAGGTTTTTAACGTAAATAATCGATACAATTTAAGACGGGATAAACTGTGTTCAATAGCGGATAAAAACAATGTGGAGCGAGCTTTTGGGTCGCGGGCCCCAACCACAACAGTACACTAGACTCGACCCTCGATCTGAACAGCCCTACTTCTTCATTACTCAAAGGAAAAACATCAACCAATTTCTAAAGACTGTTGACCTCCAGTGGAAGCGATAGGTACTGCAAGCAAGTGCCTTAGAAATCTAGACCCACATAGAAACCCATTGAAAAGAGAGTGAGCTCTAAATAAAAAATCCCTGGATGGTTTGTGGTTTCGCCTGCCAACTAAATTCTGTTATACTCACAGACATCATTTTAACAGTTTTAGAAACGTTAGAGTGTTTTCTATCCAAATCTACCAATTATATGCATATCCTAGCTTCTGGGCCTGAGTAGCAGGCAGTTTACTTTGGGCACGCTTTTCATCCGGACGTGAAAATACCACCCCCTAGCCCGAAGAGGTATTAATGACTTCTACAAAAGCTAATTGGAGTCAGGAGTCAGCTAACCTGGAGTCCAATCAATGAGATGAGATTGGAGCAGAAATCCGGGAATTTCCAAAGGGTTCACAAACTTTTTCTTGCAACTGTACATAAACCCTACAATAGAGCAAGCATTCACTGTAAAACTCACATTCACTATCATTAGTAGTCATCAAGTGTATTAGTGCAGGTCTGGAACAAAAGCCTGCAACCCCAGTAGCTCTCCAGCAGGAGGGTTAGTTGACCACTCCCAGGTAAGTCCTACTTGTGTCACACAGAGAAGCATCACTGTTATTGCACAATTTTGTGTAGTGGAGGGACTCACATAGTATGTTTAGTATGGTGCAGGGTTGGGGTCAATTCCATTTCAATTCCAATTGGAAGTTCAGTTTACTTCCTGAATTGACTGAACTGAAATGGAATTCACCCCAATGATGGTATGGTGCCTTTTCACTTCAACTCAACTCAAGCCACGGCCAGCGTGCATCTCCATCTCCGACCTGCTGCATGAAGAAGTCCACACTGAGCCTGGTGCCTGGCAGGCTAAAGTACAGGCTCTTCTGTAGGCCTCTGCTGCTGCTCAGTCTCCTCCTGTCCTTCTGGCCCAGACGCATGTCGTTGAAGAAGGCGTTCTCATCCAGAATGAAGGTGTGATCAGGGAGGCAGTGTAGCTCCGCTGTCCGATCCTTCTCCAGAACAAACTCCTGCAAAGCCCTCTGGGAGGAACCAAGACAAAGGGCTTATAGGCAAAAACAAGTACACTGCCTGAATTGACTGGATTGAAAACTGAAGTGACCTCAACTCGCGTTGTCCAGAAGGAACCATTCATTCAACCCTACAGCAGGGACCATCAACCTTGTTGAGTGTGTGTGTGTGTCTGTGTGCACCAGGGTGTGTGAGCGAAGGTGAGGGATGTACCTTATTGAGTGGGTCTGTGTGCACCAGGGTGTGTGAGCGAAGGTGGGGGATGTACCTTATTGAGTGGGTCTGTGTGCACCAGGGTGTGTGAGCGAAGGTGAGGGATGTACCTTATTGAGTGGGTCTGTGTGCACCAGGGTGTGTGAGCGAAGGTGGGGGATGTACCTTATTGGGTGGGTCTGTGTGCACCAGGGTGTGTGAGCAAAGGTGAGGGATGTACCTTATTGAGTGGGTCTGTGTGCACCAGGGTGTGTGAGCGAAGGTGAGGGATGTTGAGTGCTCTGAACTGGCTCTCCCACAGCGAGGTCCATGCTCCGTATGAGTCCACCACTCTGAAGGCCAGCGGAGGGCAGGATGTAACTGACTCTGGGTCTGGAGCGGCCTGCTCCTCCGGCTCGGCTGTCTGCTGTCCTGGGAGATATTACACACCTGTCAACCAGACAGCATCGCCAGCAGAACGGTGTGAACTGGAGAGACTCAAATACAGTCTATACAGTCAAATTAAGCCTACACCTTCAACCTCGACTAAAAACCACTTTCAATGGAGATTTTCTTTTTAGCCTAGAGACTGGATCTGGGCCCGGCTTGGAGTGGCCTGCTCCTCAGCTGGCTGTTGTCATGGGGATGGGGAGAGATTAGAGACATGTCAAACAGAGAGCACCAACAGCATGCTGTACACTATATGTGTAGGGAGATTAGAGAGGAATGTCTCTCCTAACTGAAATCAAGAAAGGCCAAAATGTGAGGAAAAACATTGGTCTACTTTCTGGGATGTTTTCCTGGACCAGATCACGCCGACGTCGAGCCCCTGACGATCCTTTTAATAAACATTTACTCTTTAGTCTGGGAACAGGCTTCATCTGGGCCCTTTATGAAAAGCCCACGTTAAAACATTGAGCTGCAGTGTAGTTATCCTCACTGGTAGCTCCTCTTCTCTTGCTCTTAGAGCGGCTGGTCTTGGCCCTGCCCTGGCTGAGCTGGATCCCCTGGAGGATGTCTGTGTTGGGGGGAGGTGGGGACAGGGCCTGGTCTGGACAGGACAGCAGGGTGGCCAGGGTCAGGGCCTGGGGTCCTCCGCCTATTATCAGGACGTCCAACATCACACGGCTGGCATGAGACAAACACCAGCACAGAAAAAAAGTTACAAAATCTAAATCAAATGTAAAAAGTCAGTTAAGAACAAATTCTTATTTTCAATGACGGCCTAGGAACAGTGGGTTAACTGCCTGTTCAGGGGCAGAACGACAGATTTGTACCTTGTCAGTGTAACAGTACAAGTTTAGACCGTCCCCTCGCCCATACCCGGGCGCGAACCAGGGACCTTCTGCACACATCAACAGTCACCCTCGAAGCATCGTTACCCATCGCTCCACAAAAGCCGCGGCCCTTGCAGAGCAAGGGGAACTACTACTTCAAGGTCTCAGAGCAAGTGACGTCACTGATTGAAACGCTATTTAGCGCCCACGCTAACTAAGCTAGCCGTTTCACATCCGTTACACTCACCCCCCTTTTGACCTTCCTCCTTTTTCCGCAGCAACCAGTAATCCGGGTCAACGGCACCAATGTAACAGTACAAATTTAAACCGTCCCCTCGCCCATACCCGGGCGCGAACCAGGGACCTTCTGCACACATCAACAGTCACCCTCGAAGCATCGTTACCCATCGCTCCACAAAAGCCACGGCCCTTGCAGAGCAAGGGGAACTACTACTTCAAGGTCTCAGAGCAAGTGACGTCACTGATTGAAACGCTATTTAGCGCCCACGCTAACTAAGCTAGCCGTTTCACATCTGTTACACTATCTTGGGGATTTGAACTTGCAACCTTCCAGTTACTAGTCCAACGCTCTAACCACTAGGCTACCCTGCCGCCTACCCTGCTGACTAACAGTGAAATGCTTCCTGACGGTCTTTAAATCCCCAATGAGAAACAATAACTTGGCTATTTACACAGAGTATCAGTACTGAGTCAAGGATAACTTGGCTATTTACACAGAGTACCAGTACTGAGTCAATGATAACTTGGCTATTTACACAGAGTACCAGTACTGAGTCAAGGATAACTTGGCTATATACACAGAGTACCAGTACTGAGTCCATGTGCACAGGTACAAGGTAATTGAGGTAGATATGTACATATAGGTAGGGATAAAGTGACTAGTCAACAGGATAGATAATAAACAGTAACAACAGTATACTGTAGGTAGGGGTAATAGGATCGATAATAAACAGTAACAACAGTATACTGTAGGTAGGGGTAACAGGATAGATAGTAAACAGTAACAACAGTATACTGTAGGTAGGGGTAATAGGATCGATAATAAACAGTAACAACAGTATACTGTAGGTAGGGGTAACAGGATAGATAGTAAACAGTAGCAGCAGTGATGAGTCAAAAGAGTTAGTGTAAAGAGAGTCATTGCAGATAGTCCAGGTAGCTATTTGGTTAACACTTTAACTAACTATTTAGCAGTCTTATGGCTTGGGAGTAGAGACTGTTCATATAACACACACATATGCAGGCATACACACACACACACACACACAATGTCAATCTCTAACTCTCCACTGCAAAGTACTACCGAGCAAAACAGTGAGTGATTTTGAGACCACAAAGCCTTCCAGAAGGATCTCTACCCTACAGGAATGTGTGGCAGTTTAAGATGTCATGCCAACACTACAAGCCTACTGCTTCAGATATATTTTCACTTACCATAGGCTAGTTAGTCATTTAGCTACCTAAAAAGTACCAAGACCATGTAAACACATAACAGTACCTCGTTGAACTTTCAGTATCTGTCAACTCAGTTTGTCAAACACAAAAACAAAACACAGTACCTTATTAAGATTCCAGTATCTGTCAATTCAGTTGGTCAAAATACGCAAAGCCTCCAACAGTCACAGTGTGTCAACATAAAACAGTCAACATATACTAAGGCTGAAAACAATGAATACTTGGGCTGAAAACAATGAATACTAAGGCTGAAAACAACATATACTAAGACTGAAAACAATGAATACTAAGGCTGAAAACAACATATACTAAGACTGAAAACAATTAATACTAAGGCTGAAAACAACATATACTAAGGCTGAAAACAACATATACTAAGGCTGAAAACAACGAATACTAAGGCTGAAAACAACAATATACTAAGGCTGATAACAATGAATACTAAGGCTGAAAACAATGAACACTAAGACTGAAAACAATTAAGGCTGAAAACAATGAATACTAAGGCTGAAAACAATTAAGGCTGAAAACAATGAATACTAAGACTGAAAACAATGAATACTAAGACTGAAAACAATGAATACTAAGGCTGAAAACAACATATACTAAGGCTGAAAACAACATATACTAAGGCTGAAAACAACATATACTAAGGCTGAAAACAACATATACTAAGGCTGAAAACAACATATACTAAGGCGGAAAACAACGAATACTAAGGCGGAAATCAATTAAGGCTGAAAACCCACAGCTGGTCAGGGCTGTAACCCTATCTACCTCAGGCATCTATAGACACAGTTGAGTGTCATTGGCTACCAGGAGGGCTCTCAAAATAGCCTTGCCGTAAAGAAGGGGGGTGCTCTGAACTCTCTCACACTCTCACAGCTTAGTACCACTGTTATCTAAACTGACTTGATACTGTTCACCAATGGTGCTTCCTGAACCTATAATATCATAGGATTGATATTGAAAAAAGATATAACAGCACTTTAGTTATTTTTTAGACCACTAGACTTGAACCAGCAACCTTCTGGCTATTAGTCCTTCGCTCTAACCTCTAGGCTACCTACCAATTGCACTATAGAGACGTCCTATAAATGTGATAAATGTGTAAACACACAACCTGGTCTCAGAGCATTTCATATTATTCTTTACGTAAGTCCGAGACATTCCATTTAGCATGATATTTTACGTTTCGTATGGTATGTATTATTTTGTGGATGTCCAGCACCCATTTTGTATGATATGTTACGCATTACAACTTGTATGACTTGTTACGAATTTGATAAACGTATAATATGTTACGAATTTGCTAAGCGTACATTATGTTACAAATTCCAATTTGTTGTGACTAATGTTTGCTAGGTGGCTAATGTTAGCTAGGCTAGGGGTTAGGGTTAAGGTTAGGGTTCGGGGGAAAGGATAGCTAAAAGCATTATGGTTAGGGTTGGGGTTAGGGTAAGGGTTAGGGTTAGGGTTCGGGGGAAAGGATAGCTAAAAGCATTAGGGTTAGGGTTAGGGTTGGGGTAAGGGTTAGGGTTAGGGTTATGGTTAGGGTTGGGGTTAGGGTTAGGGTTCGGGGGAAAGGATAGCTAAAAGCATTAGGGTTAGGGTTAGGGTTGGGGTAGGGGTTAGGGTTAAGGTTAGGGTTCGGGGGAAAGGATAGCTAAAAGCATTATGGTTAGGGTTGGGGTAAGGGTTAGCTAGAATGCTAAGCAGTTGAAAAATAGCAACAAAGTCGTAAGTGCTTGAAAAGTTCCTTATTGGCTAAAATGCTGAAGTTGTCCGTAATTACAGTATATTCAAACACGTAACCTTTGCGTTGCTCGACATTCTCGTTATAAAAAACGACCCATCCACCCCGACCGACCACCCTCATATTGTTTTGCCTTAAGTAACCTTCTGTTTTAAGTAACTATACCAAACGTAACATATCATACTAATTTGAGTGTCCCAGATTTAGCTTGACTATGTTACGCCTCATAAGTCCTCAACTGGCAGCTTCATTAAATAGTACCCGTAAAACACCAGTCTTAACGTCAACAGTGAAGAGGCGACTCCGGGATGCTGACCTTCTAGGCAGAGTTGCAAAGAAAAAGCCATTTCTCATACTGGCTAATATAAAGAAAAGATTAAGATGGGCAAAAGAACACAGACACTGGACAGAGGAGCTCTGCCTAGAAGGTCAGCATCCCGGAGTCGCCTCTTCACTGTTGACGTTGAGACTAGTGTTTTGCGGGCACTATTTAATGAAGCTGCCAGTTGAGGACTTGTGAGGGGTCTGTTTCTCAAACTAGACACTCTAATGTCCTCTTGCTCAGTTGGGGACCGGGGCCTCCTAATCCTCTTTCTATTCTGGTTAGACCAGTTTGCGCTGTTCTGTGAAGGGAGTAGTACATGGAATAGCCTTAATTTCTCAGAGCAAGAATAGACTGAAGAGTTTCAGAGGAAAGTGCTTTGTTTCTGGCCATTTTGAGCCTGTAATCGAACCCACAAATGCTGATGCTCCAGATACTCAACTAGTCTAAAGAAGGCCAGTTTTATTGCTTCTTTAATCAGAACAAGTTTCCAGCTGTGCTAACATAATTGCAAAAGGTTTTCTAATGATCAATAAGCCTTTTAAAATGATAAACTTGGATTAGCTAACACAACGTGCCATTGGAACACAGGAGTGATGGTTGCTGATAATGGGCCTCTGTACGCCTATGTAGATATTCCGTTAAAAATCAGCCGTTTCCACCTACAATAGTAATTTACAACATTAACAATGTCTACACTGTATTTCTGATCAATTTGATGTTATTTTAATGAACAAAACATTTGCTTTTCTTTAAAAAACAAGGACATTTCTAAGTGATCCCAAACTGTTGAACAGTAGTGTAAGTATCTTACACAGACACACACAGACACACACAGACACACACAGACACACACAGACACACACAGACACACACAGACACACACAGACACACACAGACACACACAGACACACACAGACACACACACCGTGAACGGTCAACATGGTCAAGTTAATCTGGGAGAACCTCATATTTTCAGTTGACTTCACAGAGGAAGCTGCGATTGTGATGTAATTTCCTGTCTACAGGGTCATCATCTCAGTTCCCCTCGATGTTCCCCTTTCTAGGCTTTCCCATGGAGGTGAAGGACCATGTCTCTGTATGGTGTTAGTGAGGCAGTGTGTCATTGTGTTTGTATGTGTTAGTGTATGTGCGCGCGTGTGTGTTCACTCACCTGTATGCAGAAACCTTTCATTGTTTAAATCAACATCCCTAATCTTCACTTCTGTACTTAAATTCAGCCACCACCTGTACCTTCAATGATCTAGAACTTCAAATGCTTCTGCTTTTTATAAATCCCACTTCTGGAAATAACAACAACGCACTCTACATTCAAACAGTCAACGCCTAGTCACTAAAGAGATGCATTTCAATGTATAAACAACTCTAATCGGAAGCTCGGTCAAACAAAAACATGTGGTCTTTCATGGGTTCACTTCAACAGCCATCTCTACTGTCATGTGCAGTTGAAGTCTGACGTTTACCTACAGTAACTATCTTCTAAATGAGCGGACCAAGCCATCTCTATTGTGATGTACAGTTGAAGTCTGACGTTTACCTACAGTAACGTTCTTCTAAATGAGTGGACCAAGCCATCTCTACTGTCATGTACAGTTGAAGTCTGACGTTTACCTACAGTAACGTTCTTCTAAATGAGTGGACCAAGCCATCTCTACTGTCATGTGCAGTTGAAGTCTGACGTTTACCTACAGTAACTATCTTCTAAATGAGTGGACCAAGCCATCTCTACTGTGATGTACAGTTGAAGTCTGACGTTTACCTACAGTAACGTTCTTCTAAATGAGTGGACCAAGCCATCTCTACTGTCATGTACAGTTGAAGTCTGACGTTTACCTACAGTAACGTTCTTCTAAATGAGTGGACCAAGCCATCTCTACTGTCATGTGCAGTTGAAGTCTGACGTTTACCTACAGTAACGTTCTTCTAAATGAGTGGACCAAGCCATCTCTACTGTCATGTGCAGTTGAAGTCTGACGTTTACCTACAGTAACGTTCTTCTAAATGAGCGGACCAAGCCATCTCTACTCTCATGTACAGTTGAAGTCTGACGTTTACCTACAGTAACTATCTTCTAAATGAGCGGACCAAGCCATCTCTATTGTGATGTACAGTTGAAGTCTGACGTTTACCAACAGTAACTATCTTCTAAATGAGCGGACCAAGCCATCTCTATTGTGATGTACAGTTGAAGTCTGACGTTTACCTACAGTAACGTTCTTCTAAATGAGTGGACCTAGCCATCTCTATTGTGATGTACAGTTGAAGTCTGACGTTTACCTACAGTAACGTTCTTCGAAATGAGCAGACCAAGCCATCTCTATTGTGATGTACAGTTGAAGTCTGATGTTTACCTACAGTAACTATCTTCTAAATGAGCGGACCAAGCCATCTCTACTGTGATGTACAGTTGAAGTCTGACGTTTACCTACAGTAACTATCTTCTAAATGAGCGGACCAAGCCATCTCTACTGTGATGTACAGTTGAAGTCTGACGTTTACCTACAGTAACTATCTTCTAAATGAGTGGACCAAGCCATCTCTACTGTCATGTACAGTTGAAGTCTGACATTTACCTACAGTAACGTTCTTCTAAATGAGTGGACCAAGCCATCTCTACTGTGATGTACAGTTGAAGTCTGACGTTTACCTACAGTAACGTTCTTCTAAATGAGCGGACCAAGCCATCTCTACTGTCATGTACAGTTGAAGTCTGACGTTTACCTACAGTAACTATCTTCTAAATGAGTGGACCAAGCCATCTCTATTGTGATGTACAGTTGAAGTCTGACGTTTACCTACAGTAACGTTCTTCTAAATGAGTGGACCAAGCCATCTCTACTGTCATGTACAGTGTAAGTCTGACGTTTACCTACAGTAACGTTCTTCTAAATGAGCGGACCAAGCCATCTCTACTGTCATGTACAGTTGAAGTCTGACGTTTACCTACAGTAACGTTCTTCTAAATGAGTGGACCAAGCCATCTCTACTGTCATGTACAGTTGAAGTCTGACGTTTACCTACAGTAACGTTCTTCTAAATGAGCGGACCAAGCCATCTCTACTGTCATGTACAGTTGAAGTCTGACGTTTACCTACAGTAACTATCTTCTAAATGAGTGAACCAAGCCATCTCTATTGTGATGTACAGTTGAAGTCTGACGTTTACCTACAGTAACTATCTTCTAAATGAGTGGACCAAGCCATCTCTATTGTGATGTACAGTTGAAGTCTGACGTTTACCTACAGTAACTATCTTCGAAATGAGCGGACCAAGCCATCTCTACTGTGATGTACAGTTGAAGTCTGACGTTTACCTACAGTAACGTTCTTCTAAATGAGTGGACCAAGCCATCTCTACTGTCATGTACAGTTGAAGTCTGACGTTTACCTACAGTAACGTTCTTCGAAATGAGTGGACCAAGCCATCTCTACTGTGATGTACAGTTGAAGTCTGACGTTTACCTACAGTAACTATCTTCTAAATGAGCGGACCAAGCCATCTCTACTGTGATGTACAGTTGAAGTCTGACGTTTACCTACAGTAACTATCTTCTAAATGAGTGGACCAAGCCATCTCTACTGTCATGTACAGTTGAAGTCTGACATTTACCTACAGTAACGTTCTTCTAAATGAGTGGACCAAGCCATCTCTACTGTGATGTACAGTTGAAGTCTGACGTTTACCTACAGTAACGTTCTTCTAAATGAGCGGACCAAGCCATCTCTATTGTGATGTACAGTTGAAGTCTGACGTTTACCTACAGTAACGTTCTTCTAAATGAGTGGACCAAGCCATCTCTACTGTCATGTACAGTGTAAGTCTGACGTTTACCTACAGTAACTATCTTCTAAATGAGTGAACCAAGCCATCTCTATTGTGATGTACAGTTGAAGTCTGACGTTTACCTACAGTAACTATCTTCTAAATGAGTGGACCAAGCCATCTCTATTGTGATGTACAGTTGAAGTCTGACGTTTACCTACAGTAACTATCTTCGAAATGAGCGGACCAAGCCATCTCTACTGTGATGTACAGTTGAAGTCTGACGTTTACCTACAGTAACTATCTTCTAAATGAGTGGACCAAGCAATCTCTATTGTGATGTACAGTTGAAGTCTGACGTTTACCTACAGTAACTATCTTCTAAATGAGTGGACCAAGCAATCTCTATTGTGATGTACAGTTGAAGTCTGACGTTTACCTACAGTAACGTTCTTCTAAATGAGTGAACCAAGCCATCTCTATTGTGATGTACAGTTGAAGTCTGACGTTTACCTACAGTAACGTTCTTCTAAATGAGTGGACCAAGCCATCTCTATTGTGATGTACAGTTGAAGTCTGACGTTTACCTACAGTAACGTTCTTCTAAATGAGTGGACCAAGCCATCTCTATTGTGATGTACAGTTGAAGTCTGACGTTTACCTACAGTAACGTTCTTCTAAATGAGCGGACCAAGCAATCTCTATTGTGATGTACAGTTGAAGTGTGAAGTTTACCTGCAGTAAAGTTCTTCGAAATGAGTGGACCAAGCCATCTCTATTGTGATGTACAGTTGAAGTCTGACGTTTACCTACAGTAACGTTCTTCTAAATGAGTGGACCAAGCCATCTCTACTGTCATGTACAGTTGAAGTCTGACGTTTACCTACAGTAACGTTCTTCGAAATGAGCGGACCAAGCCATCTCTACTGTGATGTACAGTTGAAGTCTGACGTTTACCTACAGTAACGTTCTTCTAAATGAGTGGACCAAGCCATCTCTATTGTGATGTACAGTTGAAGTCTGACGTTTACCTACAGTAACGTTCTTCTAAATGAGCGGACCAAGCAATCTCTATTGTGATGTACAGTTGAAGTGTGAAGTTTACCTGCAGTAAAGTTCTTCGAAATGAGTGGACCAAGCCATCTCTATTGTGATGTACAGTTGAAGTCTGACGTTTACCTACAGTAACGTTCTTCTAAATGAGTGGACCAAGCCATCTCTACTGTCATGTACAGTTGAAGTCTGACGTTTACCTACAGTAACGTTCTTCTAAATGAGTGAACCAAGCCATCTCTATTGTGATGTACAGTTGAAGTCTGACGTTTACCTACAGTAACTATCTTCTAAATGAGTGGACCAAGCCATCTCTATTGTGATGTACAGTTGAAGTCTGACGTTTACCTACAGTAACTATCTTCGAAATGAGCGGACCAAGCCATCTCTACTGTGATGTACAGTTGAAGTCTGACGTTTACCTACAGTAACGTTCTTCTAAATGAGTGGACCAAGCCATCTCTACTGTCATGTACAGTTGAAGTCTGACGTTTACCTACAGTAACGTTCTTCGAAATGAGTGGACCAAGCCATCTCTACTGTGATGTACAGTTGAAGTCTGATGTTTACCTACAGTAACTATCTTCGAAATGAGCGGACCAAGCCATCTCTACTGTGATGTACAGTTGAAGTCTGACGTTTACCTACAGTAACTATCTTCTAAATGAGCGGACCAAGCCATCTCTACTGTGATGTACAGTTGAAGTCTGACGTTTACCTACAGTAACTATCTTCTAAATGAGTGGACCAAGCCATCTCTACTGTCATGTACAGTTGAAGTCTGACATTTACCTACAGTAACGTTCTTCTAAATGAGTGGACCAAGCCATCTCTACTGTGATGTACAGTTGAAGTCTGACGTTTACCTACAGTAACGTTCTTCTAAATGAGCGGACCAAGCCATCTCTACTGTCATGTACAGTGTAAGTCTGACGTTTACCTACAGTAACGTTCTTCTAAATGAGCGGACCAAGCCATCTCTACTGTCATGTACAGTTGAAGTCTGACGTTTACCTACAGTAACGTTCTTCTAAATGAGTGGACCAAGCCATCTCTACTGTCATGTACAGTGTAAGTCTGACGTTTACCTACAGTAACTATCTTCTAAATGAGTGAACCAAGCCATCTCTATTGTGATGTACAGTTGAAGTCTGACGTTTACCTACAGTAACTATCTTCTAAATGAGCGGACCAAGCCATCTCTATTGTGATGTACAGTTGAAGTCTGACGTTTACCTACAGTAACTATCTTCGAAATGAGCGGACCAAGCCATCTCTACTGTGATGTACAGTTGAAGTCTGACGTTTACCTACAGTAACTATCTTCTAAATGAGTGGACCAAGCAATCTCTATTGTGATGTACAGTTGAAGTCTGACGTTTACCTACAGTAACTATCTTCTAAATGAGTGGACCAAGCAATCTCTATTGTGATGTACAGTTGAAGTCTGACGTTTACCTACAGTAACGTTCTTCTAAATGTGTGAACCAAGCCATCTCTATTGTGATGTACAGTTGAAGTCTGACGTTTACCTACAGTAACGTTCTTCTAAATGAGTGGACCAAGCCATCTCTATTGTGATGTACAGTTGAAGTCTGACGTTTACCTACAGTAACGTTCTTCTAAATGAGTGGACCAAGCCATCTCTATTGTGATGTACAGTTGAAGTCTGACGTTTACCTACAGTAACGTTCTTCTAAATGAGCGGACCAAGCAATCTCTATTGTGATGTACAGTTGAAGTGTGAAGTTTACCTGCAGTAAAGTTCTTCGAAATGAGTGGACCAAGCCATCTCTATTGTGATGTACAGTTGAAGTCTGACGTTTACCTACAGTAACGTTCTTCTAAATGAGTGGACCAAGCCATCTCTACTGTCATGTACAGTTGAAGTCTGACGTTTACCTACAGTAACGTTCTTCTAAATGAGCGGACCAAGCAATCTCTATTGTGATGTACAGTTGAAGTGTGAAGTTTACCTGCAGTAAAGTTCTTCGAAATGAGTGGACCAAGCCATCTCTATTGTGATGTACAGTTGAAGTCTGACGTTTACCTACAGTAACGTTCTTCTAAATTAGTGGACCAAGCCATCTTTACTGTCATGTACAGTTGAAGTCTGACGTTTACCTACAGTAACGTTCTTCTAAATGAGTGAACCAAGCCATCTCTATTGTGATGTACAGTTGAAGTCTGACGTTTACCTACAGTAACGTTCTTCTAAATGAGTGGACCAAGCCATCTCTATTGTGATGTACAGTTGAAGTCTGACGTTTACCTACAGTAACGTTCTTCTAAATGAGTGGACCAAGCCATCTCTATTGTGATGTACAGTTGAAGTCTGACGTTTACCTACAGTAACGTTCTTCTAAATGAGCGGACCAAGCAATCTCTATTGTGATGTACAGTTGAAGTGTGAAGTTTACCTGCAGTAAAGTTCTTCGAAATGAGTGGACCAAGCCATCTCTATTGTGATGTACAGTTGAAGTCTGACGTTTACCTACAGTAACGTTCTTCTAAATGAGTGGACCAAGCCATCTCTACTGTCATGTACAGTTGAAGTCTGACGTTTACCTACAGTAACGTTCTTCGAAATGAGCGGACCAAGCCATCTCTACTGTGATGTACAGTTGAAGTCTGACGTTTACCTACAGTAACTATCTTCTAAATGAGTGGACCAAGCCATCTCTATTGTGATGTACAGTTGAAGTCTGACGTTTACCTACAGTAACTATCTTCTAAATGAGTGGACCAAGCCATCTCTACTGTGATGTACAGTTGAAGTCTGACGTTTACCTACAGTAACGTTCTTCGAAATGAGTGGACCAAGCCATCTCTATTGTGATGTACAGTTGAAGTCTGACGTTTACCTACAGTAACGTTCTTCTAAATGAGCGGACCAAGCCATCTCTATTGCGATGTATAGTTGAAGTCTGAAGTTTACCTACAGTAACGTTCTTCGAAATGAGTGGACCAAGCCATCTCTATTGTGATGTACAGTTGAAGTCTGAAGTTTACCTACAGTAACGTTCTTCTAAATGAGCGGACCAAGGCGCAGCGTGGATTGAGTTCCACGTCTTTTTAATACAAAGTGAAACTAGACACAAAAACAACAAAACTACAAAGACCGTGACGACGTAGTGGCCAAACACAAACAATATCCCACAACCCAGGTGGGAACAATGGAGAACTTAAGTATGATCCCCAATTAGAGACAACGATAATCAGCTGCCTCTACTTGGGAACAATACCAAGCTCACCAACATAGAAATAGGAAAAACTAGAACACCCCCCCCCAGTCACGCCCTGACCTACAACACTATAAGAGAATCAAGGGCTCTCTATGGTCAGGGTGTGACACATACACCTTAGCCAAATACGTTTCAACTCAGTTTTTCACAATTCCTGGATTTAAATCTAGTAAAAATTCCCTGTCTTAGGTCAGTTAGGATCACCACTTTATTTTAAGAATGTGAAATGTCTGAATAATAGTAGAGAGAATGATTTATTTATTTCATCACATTCCCAGTGGGTCAGAAGTTTACATACACTCAATTTGTATTTGGTAGCATTGCCTTTAAATTGTTAACTTGGGTCAAATGTTTTGGGTAGTCTTCCACAAGCTTCCCACAATAAGTTGGGGAAATTTTGTCCCATTCCTCCTGACAGAGCTGGTGTAACTGAGTCAGGTTTGTAGGCCTCCTTGCTCGCACACGCTTTTTCAGTTCTGCCCACACATTTTCTATGGGAATGAGGTCAGGGCTTTGTGATGGCCATTCCAATACCTTGACTTTGTTGTCATTAAGAAATGTGTGGAGTGGTTGAAAAACGAGTTTTATTGACTCCAACTTAAGTGCATGTAAACTTCCGACTTCAATTGTATGTAGTGAGTAATTTCTTCCTGTTGCAACAGAGAGCTAGCCTGCTTCCAGGTCTGTGTGTGCTGTCTTGCCAAACAATGACCATAGTAGTTGGTCCTGACGGCACACAGTAATCAGGGACCAGGCTAACAAGGAGCTACCGAAGCCACAGAACTGTGTGTGGTGATGACGTTGATGCCATGCCATACCTGGAAAGCCAACATTTTCAACACAGGCAGGAGTTTAATGAGTGGATAGCACAAGCAGACTGTGAATTGTCCATTTAACACTCAAACAGCTGTGTTCTTGTAATCTATTGTTTTTCCATTTTACAACTCATGACCAGTTCCTCGTTCTGCAGAAGATCCTCTTTTGGCAAAATAATAGTCCCTCTTGTGTGCGTGTACCTACTTCCTCTCTGGCTGCTCGGTTCACATGATGCAGAAGTGCTTGGTCAACCCTCCTATAAAAAGCTATTTAAGTCAGGACTTGTTGTACTGCCCACACACTACCAGAGGGGAGACTGCTAACACTCACTACCAGTCAGAAGACTGCCTACACACTACCAGTAGGAAGACTGCTAACACTCACTACCAGTAGGAAGACTGCCTACACACTACCAGTAGGAAGACTGCCTACATACTACCAGTGGGGAGACCTAGAGAAGGATATGGATATCACAGTAAGTGATATGACTGCATCACTTCCCTTCCAGTTTATGTTGTAGTTTTCTATTTGAATTGTAACAATGTAGGGTAGGGTAGTAGAAATGTGAGGGATCAGGGATATGCTCTTTGGTCTTTTCAACAATGTATACAGTAGTAGTCGTCACGTGGAGGCTAAGGCTTAGTTTTCAACCATGTATGGTAATGTGAGTTGCTATGATTTCCATTCCGGTCCATAGGATTCACCTGTGAAGGGAGGTATCTCTATACTTCACACAGAGGAGGATGGGAAACACCACTATGAAGTGGAGAAGATCCTCAAGTTCAAGAAAGGAGGACAAGGAGGAGGAGCCTTCGCCAGGTAACCTCTGATAACCTCTGTTTTTCTGTGAAGAATTTGAATATACTGTAGGTTGAAACCTTTTAAGGATAGAGGAGTTGAGACATTTTAGAGGGAAACAAGAGGGACTTCCCATAGTAAAACTCCTTTATGATGTAAGGAAATAGTTTTTGATCTAATGTCAGGGGTGAGGTCACAGAGTTATTTAATTTGGTAATTCCACCCCTGAATGTCATAAAAAGCTGTATTGTTTTTCTCCAGGTCCGTGTAGATTGAACCACGGGGTCTGTGTAGATTAAACCACGGGGTCTGTGTAGATTGAACCACGGGGTCTGTGTAGATTAAACCACGGGGTCTGTGTAGATTAAACCACGGGGTCTGTGTAGATTAAACCACGGGGTCTGTGTAGATTGAACCACGGGGACTGTGTAGATTGAACCACGGGGTCTGTGTAGATTGAACCACGGGGTCTGTGTAGATTGAACCACAGGGTCTGTGTAGATTGAACCACGAGGTCTGTGTAGATTGAACCACGAGGTCTCTGTAGATTGAACCACTGGGTCTGTGTAGATTGAACCACGAGGTCTGTGTAGATTGAACCACGGGGTCTGTGTAGATTGAACCACGGGGTCTGTGTAGATTGAACCACGGGGTCTGTGTAGATTGAACCACGGGGTCTGTGTAGATTGAACCACGGGGTCTGTGTAGATTGAACCACGGGGTCTGTGTAGATTGAACCACGGGGTCTGTGTAGATTGAACCACGGGGTCTGTGTAGATTGAACCACGGGGTCTGTGTAGATTGAACCACGGGGTCTGTGTAGATTGAACCACGGGGTCTGTGTAGATTGAACCACGGGGTCTGTGTAGATTGAACCACAGGGTCTGTGTAGATTGAACCACTGGGTCTGTGTAGATTGAACCACGGGGTCTGTGTAGATTGAACCACGGGGTCTGTGTAGATTGAACCACGGGGTCTGTGTAGATTGAACCATGGGGTCTGTGTAGATTGAACCACGGGGTCTGTGTAGATTGAACCACGGGGTCTGTGTAGATTGAACCACAGGGTCTGTGTAGATTGAACCACCGGGTCTGTGTAGATTAAACCACGGGGTCTGTGTAGATTGAACCACGGGGTCTGTGTAGATTGAACCACGGGGTCTGTGTAGATTGAACCACAGGGTCTGTGTAGATTGAACCACGAGGTCTGTGTAGATTGAACCACGAGGTCTGTGTAGATTGAACCACGAGGTCTGTGTAGATTGAACCACGGGGTCTGTGTAGATTGAACCACGAGGTCTGTGTAGATTGAACCACGGGGTCTGTGTAGATTGAACCACGAGGTCTGTGTAGATTGAACCACGAGGTCTGTGTAGATTGAACCACGAGGTCTGTGTAGATTGAACCACGAGGTCTGTGTAGATTGAACCACGGGGTCTGTGCAGGGCCATATTAAGAAATCAAAGGCCCCAGGGCTTTGTTTTTTTTTTTATTGAGATCCCCTTTAAAAAAATCTGCCTTTTTAAAAATGTATATCATGCAAATCTACATAATTTACATGCCAGAAGACATTAGCTGAATCTTTTTTAATACCACACAAATGACCGAAATGACCGGCTACTCTGACACTGACAAACTGAGATCAATCTGGTCATGAATTCAAGCAAACAATAGCCCCAGCCAATGAAGCGACACACAGATTGTACAATATTTGGAGGCAATGTACAGTATATATATATATATATATATATATATATATATATCATAGGCTACAGTAGGCTGCTAAATACAATTTCCAGTGGCACACTGACTTTCCTAATGATGAAGATGAAGCCATAGGCTACTCACGGTGATGACCGATGCGCCCGTCGTAGCAAACGCCTGTCTCAAGATGAGCTACACGTTGGGTGTTGTTCTATTGGTTCTACAGAAAGCCTGTCTCAAGATGAGCTACACGTTGGGTGTTGTTCTATTGGTTCTACAGAAAGCCTGTCTCGAAATGAGCTACACGTTGGGTGTTGTTCTATTGGTTCTACAGAAAGCCTGTCTCAAGATGAGCTACACGTTGGGTGTTGTTCTATTGGTTCTACAGAAAGCCTGTCTCAAGATGAGCTACACGTTGGGTGTTGTTCTATTGGTTCTACAGAAAGCCTGTCTCAAGATGAGCTACACGTTGGGTGTTGTTCTATTGGTTCTACAGAAAGCCTGTCTCAAGATGAGCTACACGTTGGGTGTTGTTCTATTGGTTCTACAGAAAGCCTGTCTCAAGATGAGCTACACGTTGGGTGTTGTTCTATTGGTTCTACAGAAAGCCTGTCTCGAGATGAGCTACACGTTGGGTGTTGTTCTATTGGTTCTACAGAAAGCCTGTCTCGAGATGAGCTACACGTTGGGTGTTGTTCTATTGGTTCTACAGAAAGCCTGTCTCGAGATGAGCTACACGTTGGGTGTTGTTCTATTGGTTCTACAGAAAGCCTGTCTCGAGATGAGCTACACGTTGGGAGTTGTTCTATTGGTTCTACAGAAAGCCTGTCTCAAGATGAGCTACACGTTGGGTGTTGTTCTATTGGTTCTACAGAAAGCCTGTCTCAAGATGAGCTACACGTTGGGTGTTGTTCTATTGGTTCTACAGAAAGCCTGTCTCAAGATGAGCTACACGTTGGGTGTTGTTCTATTGGTTCTACAGAAAGCCTGTCTCAAGATGAGCTACACGTTGGGTGTTGTTCTATTGGTTCTACAGAAAGCCTGTCTCGAGATGAGCTACACGTCGGGTGTTGTTCTATTGGTTCTACAGAAAGCCTGTCTCGAGATGAGCTACACGTCGGGTGTTGTTCTATTGGTTCTACAGAAAGCCTGTCTCAAGATGAGCTACACGTTGGGTGTTGTTCTATTGGTTCTACAGAAAGCCTGTCTCGAGATGAGCTACACGTTGGGTGTTGTTCTATTGGTTCTACAGAGAGATGAGTCTTCTCTTTTCAGCACTTCTCTTTACATTTGCTTTCCAAACTGTACGTTTTTGTTTTTCCTGCAATATTGTATTTTGAAATGTGCAAAAAGGGCAAACCGACATCCGGAACCAAACATAGAAATATAATCCATGGATGGCAGTTCCCATTTCAGTCAGGACTGGCATCCATTGCTAGTGTACCCATGAGTTTAAATTGCCAGGGTAAGAGGTTATAAAATCCTTCTATGGATTGTATGTCTATGGCCACAAGCAACAATCTGTAGCCTATAGTTTGCTACAAATGACATGTTATGGCGTCAGGTGCAATTTCCTGACGTGGTTTAGGTCCACTTGTAGAATCTATGCCAAGGCACATTGAAGCTATTCTGGCAGCTCGTGGTGGCACAACACCCTTCAAGACATTTTATGTTGGTGTTTCCTTTATTTTGGCAGACACCTGTATGTGCTTGTGATAAAACTTAATTCACAGTTTAAAAAATAAATAATAATCTATTGATTTTCATCGCTAAATCTCTGGTGTATTTTTAACATTGAGATCGGGCTCTGGTGGTTGGATAAAAAAAATATTTTTTAAATTATAAGAATATAAAAATGTCATACCGACATATTGACCAGTCACATTTATTGATTGTGCAGTTTATTTTAATTATTTTATTAATAAGTTACCCAATCAAGGCAGGGCACCCACAGTTGCCCACGTGGGCCCTCTACCTCCTCTCCTTCCCCCAGCTGATGAATACCAGAGCGGCAGCAGGCAGTTTACACTCATTGAGAGTCCTCCTGTGGTTGGCAGTTGCAATGAAAAAACATAATAAATATATACAAATATATATAAAACAGGTATGTGGTGTTGTTGTTGTTCCTCAGTGAAGGAGACAAGCTCCTGACGATCAATGGAGTGGACCTACAGGATCTATCCCCAGAGGCCTTCGCCAAGATTCTGACGGAAGGAAACCCCATGTTGGTGAGTGATATAGCTGGAGGAGAGTTCTTATATCACTCCACTCTCTTCATGGGTTGCATGTTTCATCACAATATTGTTTTGAACTAATGCCCAACTGAGCATTCTACTAAAATGTATTGTCAATGAGCACTGATTAAGATTTCATCAAAAGTGCGTTACAGTGGCTTAGAAATACAATGCCATTCAAAAGGATGCAAATAATTAGTAGTAAAACCTTTTGTCCTCATTTTGATGTCGCCAGATTGACTTTAGATGCAGTATGACGTTAGCTAAAATTGAGGTAGCTGCCGTTAGCATTGCTAGCTATTTTTTGACGAACTTTGCTAGCTAATGACAACATTGCCATCTGTCTAAAGTAAATTTGACGACATGATAATGCTGGGAAAGTTGTTTCTTACTAAAAATTTGACTCGTTTAGCAATGTCATCTTATTTCCAGGCACTATAGTGTAATTTAGACTAAACAGCCGTACCCTCCGTCCAGAATGACTGGGCTTATCACGACTTTAGGGCACCACTATTACGCCGCCGGTCAGGGTTGCCAGGTCTGGCCGAAATTGATTACTCAAAACCCACCCACAAGGCCTAAACACTAACAATTGTTCGTTTTTTTTCGCAGCAAGAAAGGAGTTGGCACAATTAGCCAATAAACCATTTTTTCAATAACGTTATCGAGTGAATATCGACTTAACTTCTAAAGACTTAAACAAAATTCTGTTTTCCATCAAATACTAATTATTGTGAACTAATATGACTAGCTAAGGAATTTGAATATCAAATCTAATTTTATTTGTCACATGCGCCGAATACAACAAGTGTAGACTTTACCGTGAAATTCTTACTTACAAGCCCTTAACCAACAGTGTAGACTTTACTGTGAAATGCTGACTTACAAGCCCTTAACCAGTGTAGTTCAAGAAGAAGAAAATCTATCAGCCGTCTTATTGCTCGGGGGTAGAAGCTGTTGAGGAGCCTTTTGGTCCTAGACTTGGCGCTCCGGTACCGCTTGCTGTACGGTAGCAGAGAAAACAGTCTATAACTTGGGTGACTGGAGTCTCCTACAATTTTATGGGCTTTCTTCTGACACTGCCTGGTATATAGGTCCTGGATGGCAGGAAGCTTGGCCCCAGTGACGTGTTGGGCCATACGCACCAGCTTTGTATTTAATTAAAAATTGTATTTAACCAGGTAGGCCAGTTGAGAACAAGTTCTCATTTACAACTGCGACCTGGCCAAGATAAAGCAAAGCAGTGCGACAAAAACAACACAGTTACACATGGAATAAACAAACGTACAGTCAATAACACAATAGAAAAATCTGTGTACACTGTGTGCAAATGAAGTAAGGAGGTAAGGCAATAAATAGGCAAAGTGGCGAAGTAATTACAATTTAGCAACTTACACTGGAGTGATATGTACAAGTTGAAATACTGGTGTGCAAAAGAGCAGAAAAACAAATATGGGGATGAGGTAGGTAGTTGGTTGGATGGGCTATTTACAGATGGGCTTTGTACAGCTGCAGCGATCGGTAAGCTGCTCTGACAGCTGACATTTAAAGTTAGTGAGGAAGATATGTCTCCAACTTCAGTGATTTTTATTTTTGTAATTAGTTCCAGTCATTGGCAGCAGAGAACATGAAGGAAAGGTGGCCAAAAGAGGTGTTGGCTTTGGGGATGGCCAGTGAAATATACCTGCTGGAGCACGTGTGACGGTTGGGTGTTGCTATGGTGACCAGTGAGTTGAGATAAGGCGGAGCTTTACCTAGCAAAGATTTATAGATGACTTGGAGCCAGTGGGTTTGGCGACGAATATGTAGCGAGGACCAGCCAACAAATCGCAGGGGTGGGTAGTATATGAGGTTTTGGTGACAAAACGGATGGCACTGTGATAGACTGCATCCAATTTGCTGAGTAGAGTGTCGGAGGCTATTTTGTAAATGACATCGAAGTCTGGGATTGGTAGGATAGTCAGTTTTACGAGAGTATGTTTGGCAGCATGAGTGAAGCGAGGCTTTGTTGCGAAATAGGAAGACGATTCTAGATTAAGCATGTCCAATTTTGGATTGGAGATGCTTAATGTGAGTCTGGAAGGAGAGTTTACAGTCTAGCCAGACACCTAGGTATTTATAGTTGTCCACATATTCTAAGTCAGAACCGTCCAGAGTAGTGATGCTAGTCGGGGGTGCGAGCCGCGATTGGTTGAAGAGCATGCATTTCGTTTTACTAGTATTTAAGAGCAGCTTGAGGCCACGGAAGGAGTGTTGTATGGCATTGAAGCTCGTTTGTTAAGTGTCCAAAGAAGGGCCAGATGTATACAGAATGGTGTCGTCTGTGTAGAGGTGGATCGAAGAATCACCCGCAGCAAGAGCGACATCCTTGATATATACAGAGAAAAGAGTCGGCCTGAGAATTGAACCCTGTGGCACCCCCATAGAGACTGCCAGAGGTCCGGACAACAGGCCCTCCAATTTGACACACTGAACTCTATCTGAGAAGTAGTTAGCGAACCTGTAGCGCCTTACGGTCAGATGCCGAGCAGTTGCCATACCAGGCGGTGATGCAACTGGTCAGGATGCTCTCGAAGGTGCGGCTGTAGAACTTTTTGAGGATCTGGGGACCCAAATCTTTTCAGTCTCCTGAGGGGGAAAAGGTTTTGTCGTGCCCTCTTCATGACTGTCTTGGTGTGTTTGGACCATGATAGTTCGTTGGTGATATGGACACCAAGGAACTTGAACTCTTGAACCTCTCCACTACAGCCCCGTCAATGTTAATGGGGGCCTGCTCGGCCCTCCTTTTCCTGTAGTCCACGATCAGCTTCTTTGTCTTGCTCACATTGAGGGAGAGGTTGTTGTCCTGGCACCACACTGCCAGTTCTCTGACCTCCTCCCTATAGGCTCCCTTATCGTTGTTGGTGATCAGGCCTACCACTGTTGTGTCGTCAGCGAACTTAATGATGGTGTTGATGTCGTGTTTGGCCACGCAGACGTGGGTGAACAGGGAGTACAGGGGGGGACTAAGTACACACCCCTGAGGGGCCCCAGTGTTGAGGATCAGTGTGGCAGATGTGTTGTTGCCTACCCTCACCACCTGGGGGCAGCCCATCAGGAAGTCCAGGATCCAGTTACAGAGGGAGGTGTTTAGTCCTTAGCTTAGTGATGAGCTTCGTGGGCACTATGGTGTTGAATGCTGAGCTGTACTCAATGAGCAGCATTCTCACATGTGTTCCTTTTGTCCAGGTGGGAAAGAGCAGTGTTGATTGAGATTGCGTCATCTGTGGATCTGTTGGGGCGGTATGTGAATTGGAGTGGCGATATGTGAATTGGAGTGGGTCTAGGGTATCTGGGTGGATGCTATTGATGTGAGCCATGACCAGCGTTTCAAAGCACTTCATGGCTTCTGATGTGAGTGCTACAGGGCGGTAATCATTTAGGCAGGTTACCTTCACTCCCTTTGGCACAGGGACTATGGTGGTCTGCTTGAAACATGTAGGTATGACAGACTCTGTCAGGGAGAGTTTGAAAATCTCAGTGAAGACACTTGCCAGTTGGGCCATGCATGCTTTGAGTACACGTCCTTGTAATCCATCTGTCCCGCAGCTTTGTGAATGTTGACCTGTTTAAAGGTATTGCTCACATCGGCTACCGAGAGCGTTATCGCACAGTCATCCAGAACAGCTGGTGCTCTCGTGCCTACTTCAGTGTTGCTTACCTCGAAGCGAGCATAAAAGGCATTTAGCTCGTCTGGTAGGCTCATGTCACTGGGCAGCTCTCGTCTGGGTTTCCCTTTGTAGTAGTATCTGTAAAGTGCGTAGAAAGATGTCAAATGTTTTTTATAATCAATCCTCAGGTTGTTTTTACAATATATAATCGATAATATGTCAACCGGAATGTAGCTTCTTCCATAGGCGAGAGAGAGAAAATGGCTGCTGCGCATGAAAAACTCTGCTGGCACCCAGCCATCCACTGACGCGATGGGTTCTTTCTCGCTAATTTTTCTAAATAAAAGCCTGAAACTATATCTAAAGACTGTTCACAGCTTGAGGAAGCCATAGGAAAAGGAATCTGGTTGATATCCCTTTAAATGGAGGCAAGGCATCCAGTGGTACCGAGAGCTTTCAGGAAAAACAGCACCTTTCTTGTTGGATTTTCCTCAGGTTTTCGCCTGCAATATCAGTTCTGTTATACTCAGACAATATTTTGACAGTTTTGGAAACTTTTTAGAGTGTTTTCTATCCTAATCTGACAATTATATGCATATTCTAGTTTCTGGGCCTGAGAAATAGGCAGTTTCAAATGGGTATGTACTGCCCCCTACACTCGAAGTTAATCCTGTATTGATGCTTTACTTGTTTGATGGTTCGTCTGAGGGCACAGTGGAATTTCTTATAAGCGTCCAGATTAGTGTCCCGCTCCTTGAAAGCGGCAGCTCTAGCCTTTAGCTCGATGCGGATGTTGCCTGTAATCCATGGCTTCTGGTTGGGGTATGTATGTACAGTCACTGTGGGGACGACGTTGTCGATACACTTATTGATGAAGCCGATGACTCCTCAACGCCAATAGATGAATCCTGGAACACTTCTGTATTGAGCGAGTCACCGGTACTTCCTGCTTTAGTTTTTGTTTGTAAAGCAGGAATCAGGAGGATAGAATTGTGGTCAGATTTGCCAAATGGAGGGCGGGGGAGAGCTTTGTATGCATCTCTGTGTGGAGTAAAGTTGAGTTTTTTTAAATGTATTTTATTCCCCCCTCTGGTTGCACATGTGACATGCTGGTAAAAAAAATTGGTACAACTGATTTAAGTTTACCTGCATTAAAGTCCCCGGCCACTAGGGGCGCCGCTTCTGGATAAGCATTTCCTTGTTTGCTTATGGCCTTATAGAGTCGGTTGAGTGCGGTCTTAGTGCCAGCATCGGTCTGTGGTGATAAATGGATGACTACGAATAATATAGATGAGAATTCTCTTGGTAGATAGTGTGGTCTACAGCTTATCATAAGGTACTCTACCTCAGGCGAGCAATACCTCAAGACCTCTTTAATATTTTAGACATCGCGCACCAGCTGTTATTGACAAAAAAGACACACACCCCCACCCCTTCTCTTACCAGACGTAGCTTCTTCTCTGTTCTGCCGGTGCATGGAAAATCCCACCAGCTCTATATTGTCCGTGTCGTCATTCAGCCACAACTCGGTGAAACATAAGATATTACAATTTTTAATGTCCCGTTGGTAGGATAAACGTAATCCTAGGTCATTAATTTTATTTTCCAATGATTGCATGTTAGCAAGTAGAACAGATAACAGTGGGAGTTTACTCGCTCGGTCTACGGATTCTCAGCACCTTCTTTTCCTCCATCGTTTCTTCACGCAAATAACGGGGATTTGGGCCTGTTCCCAGGAAACCAGTATATCCGTCTCGTCAGACTCGTTAAAGGAAAAAGCTTCTTCCAGTTCGTGGTGAATAATCGCAGTTCTGATGTCCAGAAGATATTTTTGGTCGTAAGAGACGGTAACATTATGTACAAAATAAGTAAAAAAAACAAGTAACAAACAACGCAAAGAAACAAACAAAATAGCTCAGTTGGTTAGGAGCATGTAAAATGTTCATCTTATATTTTGTGAGAGAAAAGATCATTTGCCCTTATTAAACTTAAAAAAGAATGTAGGGCTATTTTCTGGAAAATGTGCCAGACGTTAAGACTACAAACCATTATAAATGGCCTATTTGCGAGATTGACTTGTCATTTCAATCAGCGTAGGCTAGGCCTAATGACTAAAATCCAGGTTTATGATTGTAATTCAACTTCGTCGTGGTTTGGGTAGCTGGATGCAGGTAGCTTATAGCCCCTGATAGGCCTACATCTCATTTCAGATAACCTACAGTAGCCTAGGCAAGATGTAACATGAACGATTTAGCAGCTTGCTTAGTTCGAATTGACAGACTAATTTATTCAACATGAATATCGAGGCGATTTCAAGGTAATAAGTGCTTCAGTTGCCGAATAGGCTACTGAGGATGGGGTCGTAATTTCAATCACTGAACCAAATGTGAACGATAGACCTATGCTTGTCAACAACAGCCAGTGTTTTTATTTATTTACCTGTAGTCTAATCTGACTGACTTACTTTCAATATAATCAATAACAACAAACAGCTGATTGGCAATTGAGTTAGCACTGTGACCATGATCACAATTGAGTTAGCACTGTGACCATGATCACAATTGAGTTAGCACTGTGACCATGATCACAATTGAGTTAGCACTGTGACCATGATCACAATTGAGTTAGCACTGTGACCATGATCACAATTGAGTTAGCACTGTGACCATGATCACAATTGAGTTAGCACTGTGACCATGATCACAATTGAGTTAGCACTGTGACCATGATCACAATTGAGTTAGCACTGTGACCATGATCACAATTGAGTTAGCACTGTGACCATGATCACAATTGAGTTAGCACTGTGACCATGATCACAATTGAGTTAGCACTGTGACCATGATCACAATTGAGTTAGCACTGTGACCATGATCACAATTGAGTTAGCACTGTGACCATGATCACAATTGAGTTAGCACTGTGACCATGATCACAATTGAGTTAGCACTGTGACCATGATCACAATTGAGTTAGCACTGTGACCATGATCACAATTGAGTTAGCACTGTGACCATGATCACAATTGAGTTAGCACTGTGACCATGATCACAATTGAGTTAGCACTGTGACCATGATCACAATTGAGTTAGCACTGTGACCATGATCACAATTGAGTTAGCACTGTGACCATGATCACAATTGAGTTAGCACTGTGACCATGATCACAATTGAGTTAGCGCTGTGACCATGATCACAATTGAGTTAGCGCTGTGACCATGATCACAATTGAGTTAGCGCTGTGACCATGATCACAATTGAGTTAGCGCTGTGACCATGATCACAATTGAGTTAGCGCTGTGACCATGATCACAATTGAGTTAGCGCTGTGACCATGATCACAATTGAGTTAGCGCTGTGACCATGATCACAATTGAGTTAGCGCTGTGACCATGATCACAATTGAGTTAGCGCTGTGACCATGATCACAATTGAGTTAGCGCTGTGACCATGATCACAATTGAGTTAGCGCTGTGACCATGATCACAATTGAGTTAGCGCTGTGACCATGATCACAATTGATAACATCCAATTTCATTATCTAAACATGGCCATTCATAATTGTACAACAAGAAACTGAAGTTATAATATAGCCTATTTATTAAATCCAGTGGTTTAAAGTACTTAAATAAAAATACTTCAGTATTACTTTGTTTTTTTAGGGTATCTGTACTTTACTATTTATATTTTTGACAACTTTTACTTTACTACATTCCTAAAAAAAAAAAAGTAGGTACTTTTACACCATATATTTTCCCTGACAAAAGTACTCTTTACATTTTTGAATGCTTTAAGGACAGAAAGTGTCTAATTCACGCGTTTATCAAGAGAACATCCCTGGTCATCCCTAATGCCTCTGATCTGGCAGACTCACTAAACAGAGAACATCCCTGGTCATCCCTAATGCCTCTGATCTGGCAGACTCACTAAACAGAGAACATCCCTGGTCATCTCTACTGCCTCTGATCTGACAGACTCACTAAACAGAGAACATCCCTGGTCATCTCTACTGCCTCTGATCTGGCAGACTCACTAAACAGAGAACTTCCCTGGTCATCCCTAATGCCTCTGATCTGGAGGACTCACTAAACAGAGAACATCCCTGGTCATCCCTACTGCCTCTGATCTGACAGACTCACTAAACAGAGAACATCCCTGGTCATCCCTACTGCCTCTGATCTGACAGACTCACTAAACAGAGAACATCCCTGGTCATCCCTACTGCCTCTGATCTGACAGACTCACTAAACAGAGAACATCCCTGGTCATCTCTACTGCCTCTGATCTGGAGGACTCACTAAACAGAGAACATCCCTGGTCATCCCTAATGCCTCTGATCTGGCAGACTCACTAAACAGAGAATATCCCTGGTCATCACTAATGCCTCTGATCTGGCAGACTCACTAAACAGAGAACATCCCTGGTCATCCCTAATGCCTCTGATCTGGCAGACTCACTAAACAGAGAACATCCCTGGTCATCCCTAATGCCTCTGATCTGGCAGACTCACTAAACAGAGAACATCCCTGGTCATCCCTACTGCCTCTGATCTGACAGACTCACTAAACAGAGAACATCCCTGGTCATCCCTACTGCCTCTGATCTGGTGGACTCACTAAACAGAGAACATCCCTGGTCATCTCTAATGCCTCTGATCTGGAGGCCTCACTAAACAGAGAACATCCCTGGTCATCCCCTGCCTCTGATCTGGCAGACTCACTAAACAGAGAACATCCCTGGTCATCTCTACTGCCTCTGATCTGGTGGACTCACTAAACAGAGAACATCCCTGGTCATCCCTACTGCCTCTGATCTGGTGGACTCACTAAACAGAGAACATCCCTGGTCATCTCTACTGCCTCTGATCTGACAGACTCACTAAACAGAGAACATCCCTGGTCATCCCTACTGCCTCTGATCTGGAGGACTCACTAAACAGAGAACATCCCTGGTCATCTCTACTGCCTCTGATCTGGCAGACTCACTAAACAGAGAACATCCCTGGTCATCCCTACTGCCTCTGATCTGGAGGACTCACTAAACAGAGAACATCCCTGGTCATCTCTACTGCCTCTGATCTGGCACACTCACTAAACAGAGAACATCCCTGGCCATCTCTACTGCCTCTGATCTGGAGGACTCACTAAACAGAGAACATCCCTGGTCATCCCTACTGCCTCTGATCTGGCAGACTCACTAAACAGAGAACATCCCTGGTCATCCCTACTGCCTCTGATCTGGTGGACTCACTAAACAGAGAACATCCCTGGTCATCTCCTGCCTCTGATCTGGAGGACTCACTAAACAGAGAACATCCCTGGTCATCCCTACTGCCTCTGATCTGACAGACTCACTAAACAGAGAACATCCCTGGTCATCCCTACTGCCTCTGATCTGACAGACTCACTAAACAGAGAACATCCCTGGTCATCCCTACTGCCTCTGATCTGGTGGACTCACTAAACAGAGAACATCCCTGGTCATCTCCTGCCTCTGATCTGGAGGACTCACTAAACAGAGAACATCCCTGGTCATCCCTACTGCCTCTGATCTGACAGACTCACTAAACAGAGAACATCCCTGGTCATCCCTACTGCCTCTGATCTGACAGACTCACTAAACAGAGAACATCCCTGGTCATCCCTACTGCCTCTGATCTGGAGGACCCACTAAACTGAGAACATCCCTGGTCATCCCTACTGCCTCTGATCTGGCAGACTCACTAAACAGAGAACATCCCTGGTCATCCCTACTGCCTCTGATCTGACAGACTCACTAAACAGAGAACATCCCTGGTCATCTCTACTGCCTCTGATCTGGAGGACTCACTAAACAGAGAACATCCCTGGTCATCCCTACTGCCTCTGATCTGGAGGACTCACTAAACAGAGAACATCCCTGGTCATCTCTACTGCCTCTGATCTGGCAGACTCACTAAACAGAGAACATCCCTGGTCATCCCTACTGCCTCTGATCTGGAGGACTCACTAAACAGAGAACATCCCTGGTCATCTCTACTGCCTCTGATCTGGCAGACTCACTAAACAGAGAACATCCCTGGTCATCCCTACTGCCTCTGATCTGACACTCACTAAACAGAGAACATCCCTGGTCATCTCTACTGCCTCTGATCTGGTGGACTCACTAAACAGAGAACATCCCTGGTCATCTCTACTGCCTCTGATCTGACAGACTCACTAAACAGAGAACATCCCTGGTCATCCCTACTGCCTCTGATCTGACAGACTCACTAAACAGAGAACATCCCTGGTCATCCCTACTGCCTCTGATCTTACAGACTCACTAAACAGAGAACATCCCTGGTCATCCCTACTGCCTCTGATCTGACAGACTCACTAAACAGAGAACATCCCTGGTCATCTCTACTGCCTCTGATCTGGCAGACTCACTATACAGAGAACATCCCTGGTCATCCCTACTGCCTCTGATCTGGTGGACTCACTAAACAGAGAACATCCCTGGTCATCCCTACTGCCTCTGATCTGGTGGACTCACTAAACAGAGAACATCCCTGGTCATCTCTACTGCCTCTGATCTGACAGACTCACTAAACAGAGAACATCCCTGGTCATCTCTACTGCCTCTGATCTGACAGACTCACTAAACAGAGAACATCCCTGGTCATCCCTACTGCATCTGATCTGACAGACTCACTAAACAGAGAACATCCCTGGTCATCCCTACTGCCTCTGATCTGGCAGACTCACTAAACAGAGAACATCCCTGGTCATCTCTACTGCCTCTGATCTGGCAGACTCACTAAACAGAGAACATCCCTGGCCATCTCTACTGCCTCTGATCTGGAGGACTCACTAAACAGAGAACATCCCTGGTCATCCCTACTGCCTCTGATCTGGCAGACTCACTAAACAGAGAACATCCCTGGTCATCTCCTGCCTCTGATCTGGAGGACTCACTAAACAGAGAACATCCCTGGTCATCCCTACTGCCTCTGATCTGGAGGACCCACTAAACAGAGAACATCCCTGGTCATCCCTACTGCCTCTGATCTGGCAGACTCACTAAACAGAGAACATCCCTGGTCATCCCTACTGCCTCTGATCTGGAGGACCCACTAAACAGAGAACATCCCTGGTCATCTCTACTGCCTCTGATCTGGCAGACTCACTAAACAGAGAACATCCCTGGTCATCCCTACTGCCTCTGATCTGACAGACTCACTAAACAGAGAACATCCCTGGTCATCCCTACTGCCTCTGATCTGGTGGACTCACTAAACAGAGAACATCCCTGGTCATCTCCTGCCTCTGATCTGGAGGACTCACTAAACAGAGAACATCCCTGGTCATCCCTACTGCCTCTGATCTGACAGACTCACTAAACAGAGAACATCCCTGGTCATCCCTACTGCCTCTGATCTGACAGACTCACTAAACAGAGAACATCCCTGGTCATCCCTACTGCCTCTGATCTGGAGGACCCACTAAACTGAGAACATCCCTGGTCATCCCTACTGCCTCTGATCTGGCAGACTCACTAAACAGAGAACATCCCTGGTCATCCCTACTGCCTCTGATCTGACAGACTCACTAAACAGAGAACATCCCTGGTCATCTCTACTGCCTCTGATCTGGAGGACTCACTAAACAGAGAACATCCCTGGTCATCCCTACTGCCTCTGATCTGGAGGACTCACTAAACAGAGAACATCCCTGGTCATCTCTACTGCCTCTGATCTGGCAGACTCACTAAACAGAGAACATCCCTGGTCATCCCTACTGCCTCTGATCTGGAGGACTCACTAAACAGAGAACATCCCTGGTCATCTCTACTGCCTCTGATCTGGCAGACTCACTAAACAGAGAACATCCCTGGTCATCCCTACTGCCTCTGATCTGACACTCACTAAACAGAGAACATCCCTGGTCATCTCTACTGCCTCTGATCTGGTGGACTCACTAAACAGAGAACATCCCTGGTCATCTCTACTGCCTCTGATCTGACAGACTCACTAAACAGAGAACATCCCTGGTCATCCCTACTGCCTCTGATCTGACAGACTCACTAAACAGAGAACATCCCTGGTCATCCCTACTGCCTCTGATCTTACAGACTCACTAAACAGAGAACATCCCTGGTCATCCCTACTGCCTCTGATCTGACAGACTCACTAAACAGAGAACATCCCTGGTCATCTCTACTGCCTCTGATCTGGCAGACTCACTATACAGAGAACATCCCTGGTCATCCCTACTGCCTCTGATCTGGTGGACTCACTAAACAGAGAACATCCCTGGTCATCCCTACTGCCTCTGATCTGGTGGACTCACTAAACAGAGAACATCCCTGGTCATCTCTACTGCCTCTGATCTGACAGACTCACTAAACAGAGAACATCCCTGGTCATCTCTACTGCCTCTGATCTGACAGACTCACTAAACAGAGAACATCCCTGGTCATCCCTACTGCATCTGATCTGACAGACTCACTAAACAGAGAACATCCCTGGTCATCCCTACTGCCTCTGATCTGGCAGACTCACTAAACAGAGAACATCCCTGGTCATCTCTACTGCCTCTGATCTGGCAGACTCACTAAACAGAGAACATCCCTGGCCATCTCTACTGCCTCTGATCTGGAGGACTCACTAAACAGAGAACATCCCTGGTCATCCCTACTGCCTCTGATCTGGCAGACTCACTAAACAGAGAACATCCCTGGTCATCTCCTGCCTCTGATCTGGAGGACTCACTAAACAGAGAACATCCCTGGTCATCCCTACTGCCTCTGATCTGGAGGACCCACTAAACAGAGAACATCCCTGGTCATCCCTACTGCCTCTGATCTGGCAGACTCACTAAACAGAGAACATCCCTGGTCATCCCTACTGCCTCTGATCTGGAGGACCCACTAAACAGAGAACATCCCTGGTCATCTCTACTGCCTCTGATCTGGCAGACTCACTAAACAGAGAACATCCCTGGTCATCCCTACTGCCTCTGATCTGGAGGACCCACTAAACAGAGAACATCCCTGGTCATCTCTACTGGCTCTGATCTGGCAGACTCACTAAACAGAGAACATCCCTGGTCATCCCTACTGCCTCTGATCTGACAGACTCACTAAACAGAGAACATCCCTGGTCATCCCTAATGCCTCTGATCTGGCAGACTCTCACTAAACAGACGTGCTTTGTTTCTACATTATGTCTGAATGTTGGAGATAACCCCTGGCTATCCATAAATGTAAAAAAAACTACTTGATTTGCAATGACTCCAGTCATATTGTCATTTCAACATATTTCTTGTATAAAATGGTAGGTTACAGTAGCCTACATAGGCATTTTAAAAGTAGCCCAAAAACCTGCAACCAATACATTTTACCCATGACATCATTTTCATTGTAGCCCAATTTAGAAGGAAAACGCTGATGGTAGAGGGCTGATGGTAGAGGGCTGATGGTAGAGGGCGGCGTGATCATTTTCATAACAATTGCATGACTGAGGTGCAACCTCATGAATAAGATATTTACCAGAAGTGACTAACATTGATTGATGTTTTGAGTCACCGTTTGAACCCATTAATCTGAATATTAGTCAGAGAGAGAGAGAGCGAGCGACAGGGGAATTTTGTCAGACCTGGGCCCTGACAGTAAATCTCAGTAAGACAAAAAATAATGGTGTTCCAAAAAAGGTCCAGTCGCCAGGACCACAAATACAAATTCCATCTGTTTCCCTAGAGCACACAAAAAACGATACATACCTTGGCCTAAACATCGGGACCACAGGTCACTTCCACAAAGCTGTGAACGATCTGAGAGACAAGGCGAGGAACATATGCCATCAAAAGGAACATAAAATTCGGCATACCAATTAAGTTCTGGCTAAAAATACTTGAATCAGTCATAGAACCCGTTACCTTTTATGTTTGGGAGGTCCGCTCACCAACCAAGAATTCATAAAATGGGACAAGCACCAAATTGAGACTCTGTATGCTTAATTCTGCAAAACTATCCTCAGTGTACAACATAAAACACCAAATAATGCCTGCAGAGCAGAATTTGGCTGATACCCGCTAATGATCAAAATTCAGAAAAAAGCTATGAAAAGGATACAAAACAAACCACTACAGAGAGAAGAACCTGGAGAAGAGTCCCCTAAGCAAACCACTACAGAGAGAAGAGTCTCCTAAACAAACCACTACAGAGAGATGAACCTGGAGAAGAGTTCCCTAAGCAAACCACTACAGAAAGAAGAGTCCCCTAAGCAAGCTGGTCCTGGGGCTCTGTTCACAAACACAAACAAACCCCACAGAGCCCCATGACAGCAACACAATTAGACCCAACCAAATCATCAGACAACAAAAAGATCATTTCTTGACACATTGGAAAGAATGAACAAAAAAACAGGGCAAACTAGAATGCTATTTGGCCCAAAACGGAGAGTACACAGTGGCAGAATACCTGACCACTGACTGACCCAAACTTAAGGAAAGCTTTGTGCAGACTCCGTTAACATAGCCTTGCTATTGAGAAAGGCCGCCGTAGGCAGACCTGGCTCTCAAGAGAAGACAGGCTATGTGCACACTGCCCACAAAATTAGGTGAAAACTGAGCTGCACTTCCTAACCTCCTGCCAAATGTATGACCATATTAGAGACACCCTTAGATTGTACAGAACCATAAAGATTTTTTAAATCAAATCCAATTTTGATAAACTCCCACATCTACTGGCTGAAATACCACAGTGTGCCATCACAGCAGCAAGATGTGTGACCTGTTGCCACGAGAAAAGGGCAACCAGTGAAGAACAAACACCATTGTAAATACAACCCATATTTATGTTGATTTATTTTCCCTTTTGTACTTGAACTATTTGCATAACATTACAACACTGTATATAGACATCATGACTTTTTAAATGTCTTTATACTTTTGGAACTATTGTGAGTGTAATGTTAATGTTTTATTGTTTATTTTAATTGTATCTATTTCACTTGCTTTGGCAATGTCAACATATGTTTCCCATGTTAATGAAGTCCCTTAAATTGACAGCGGTGATGCCGTTGTTTATGGTGCACAGGTTTCTTCACCTCTCCAGGGAGGAAGAGGAAGGACATCAGTGTTGTTATTCAGATTGTCTGTTATCTTCCCATCTCTCTAGACTGTCCACCAAGCCAGCAGGGCTCCTCCACCAGAGAGATGCCCAGAGGAGGGGGCTGAGGCCAGGGCTCTCCACCCGGTCTCCAAGGAGAACACCATACTCAGCTTCAGCCTGGAGATGAGACGAGAGGATGACCTGGACGACCTGGAGAGGTGGGCTCAGTCAGTCAGTCAGTCAGTATCACTCAATCAGTCAGTCAGTCACTCAAATCAGTCAGTATCACTCAATCACTCAATCAGTCAGTCAATCATCCATTAACTGTTTTTTGTACATAGTCCCCACATTTTAGGGGACCAAAAGTATTGGGACAAATTTACTAAACTTTTTACTACTTTAATACATATTTAAGTATGTGGTCCCATATTCACAGAACGTAATGAGTTACATGAAGCTTGTGACTCTACTAATTTGTTGGATGCATTTGCTGTTTGTTTTGGATGTTTTTTTAGATGATTTTGTGCCCAGTAGAAATGAATAGTAAATAATACATTAGCTGTATTAAAGCTGACAGTCATTGTATCATCTAACATCCAAAGTGCTGGAGTACAGAGTCAAACTCCCCCAAAAAATATGTCACACTCCAATATTTTTAGAGCTCACTGTATATTCCTGGAACGTGTGTTGACACGCATATTATATTTAGTGTAGAATGTAATTTAATGTTTCCCAAACCCCGAGCACGTTTAGGTTTCTGCCGTAGCATAACACAGCTGATTCAAATACCCAACTCATCGTCAAGCTTTCATTATTTGAATCAGCTGTGTAGTGCTGGGGTAAAAACCAAAGCGTTCACCCAGGGGGCCCCGGGACCTAGTTTGGGGAAACCCTGTTTTAATGGACCACTGGCCTCACACAAATCTCCATATAAAATGTATCACGTCATGTATCGTCCCTGAACAAAGTGACTCCTACCGCCCCATGGAGGACCTCACAGAAGAGGATGTCAACAAAGCCGATGGGGAGGTTGACGATCTGTTCCTGGTTGCCATGACGAACACCAGAATCTCTGTGGTGAGGGGGCGTGGCTGCGGTGACGGGAGCTCTTGTCACAACTGTGGCAAGTCGGATTGTAACTTCAACGAGGTTGTCATGGTCGCAGAGTCCAGCAAAGTCACCCTGGGTAAGTTTTAATAATATGTATTTGTAAGCAGTGGGGCACACTTGTATTTTTGACTTTTAATTGATAGGACAGTGAGTAGAGGGGACAGGAAAGACAGGAGAAGATTGTGTTCGATAGATAGTGGGATGGTTTCGTACCCAGGCAGACACGATACATGAGCACTGGGGAGTGGCAGCATATAACCACAAGCTAGACCACAGCAGGCCACCCTTCATTTTCATCTAACCAGGGTGTACCCTGGGTATGTTCTGGTGCTGACTTCAGAAGATCCAACCCGTCTGGTTGGTAAGTAGGCTGTTCCTTTTATTAACAGTATCGGTACTGCCAACCGACCAGTGCTTCTGGAGCATTTTATTCTACTGTTGTAACTGGTTTTTGCCTGCCATTTTAAGAAGACATTGTATGGTGACAACAGATACTTTCTGGTACTTACTCAACTCTACCTGGTTCCAAATCGCGGGCAATAGCGGTGCTTGTAGAAGCTATATTTTATTACAGTATAATTACAATGTATTTAACTCTAACTGGTTCCAAATCGTGGCTAGTGGTGCTTATAGAAGCTATATTTTATTTTCATATTTATTACTGTGAATGAACCATTTAATCACATAATTTCTGAGTAAATACAGGTTATTTTGTGTAATGTAAAATACACTTCCCTCATTACTGGCTCCCATGACCTTTCCGACAGAGAAGTGAAACCCTGGTCATGAATACCATATCACAATCACCATGTCCACGTATTTATAAACTAGACTGGATCCCTTCCACATCTCCTCCACATAGTTATAAACTAGACTGGATCCCTTCCACTCCTCCACATAGTTATAAACTAGACTGGATCCCTTCCACTCCTCCACATAGTTATAAACTAGACTGGATCCCTTCCACTCCTCCACATAGTTATAAACTAGACTGGATCCCTTCCACTCCTCCACATAGTTATAAACTAGACTGGATCCCTTCCACTCCTCCACATAGTTATAAACTAGACTGGATCCCTTCCACTCCTCCACATAGTTATAAACTAGACTGGATCCCTTCCACTCCTCCACATAGTTATAAACTAGACTGGATCCCTTCCACTCCTCCACATAGTTATAAACTAGACTGGATCCCTTCCACATCTCCTCCACATAGTTATAAACTAGACTGGATCCCTTCCACATCTCCTCCACATAGTTATAAACTAGACTGGATCCCTTCCACATCTCCTCCACATAGTTATAAACTAGACTGGATCCCTTCCACATCTCCTCCACATAGTTATAAACTAGACTGGATCCCTTCCACATCTCCTCCACATAGTTATAAACTAGACTGGATCCCTTCCACTCCTCCACATAGTTATAAACTAGACTGGATCCCTTCCACTCCTCCACATAGTTATAAACTAGACTGGATCCCTTCCACTCCTCCACATAGTTATAAACTAGACTGGATCCCTTCCACTCCTCCACATAGTTATAAACTAGACTGGATCCCTTCCACTCCTCCACATAGTTATAAACTAGACTGGATCCCTTCCACATCTCCTCCACATAGTTATAAACTAGACTGGATCCCTTCCACATCTCCTCCACATAGTTATAAACTAGACTGGATCCCTTCCACATCTCCTCCACATAGTTATAAACTAGACTGGATCCCGTCCACATCTCCTCCACATAGTTATAAACTAGACTGGATCCCTTCCACATCTCCTCCACATAGTTATAAACTAGACTGGATCCCTTCCACATCTCCTCCACATAGTTATAAACTAGACTGGATCCCTTCCACATCTCCTCCACATAGTTATAAACTAGACTGGATCCCATCCACATATCCTCCACATAGTTATAAACTAGACTGGATCCCTTCCACATCTCCTCCACATAGTTATAAACTAGACTGGACCTCTTCCACATCTCCTCCACATAGTTATAAACTAGACTGGATCCCTTCCACATAGTTATAAACTAGACTGGATCCCTTCCACATCTCCTCCACATAGTTATAAACTAGACTGGATCCCATCCACATCTCCTCCACATAGTTATAAACTAGACTGGATCCCTTCCACATCTCCTCCACATAGTTATAAACTAGACTGGATCCCTTCCACATCTCCTCCACATAGTTATAAACTAGACTGGATCCCTTCCACATCTCCTCCACATAGTTATAAACTAGACTGGATCCCTTCCACATCTCCTCCACATAGTTATAAACTAGACTGGTTCCCTTCCACATCTCCTCCACATAGTTATAAACTAGACTGGATCCCTTCCACATCTCCTCCACATAGTTATAAACTAGACTGGATCCCTTCCACATCTCCTCCACATAGTTATAAACTAGACTGGATCCCATCCACATCTCCTCCACATAGTTATAAACTAGACTGGTTCCCTTCCACATCTCCTCCACGTAGTTATAAACTAGACTGGATCCCTTCCACATCTCCTCCACATAGTTATAAACTAGACTGGATCCCTTCCACATCTCCTCCACGTAGTTATAAACTAGACTGGATCCCTTCCACATCTCCTCCACATAGTTATAAACTAGACTGGTTCCCTTCCACATCTCCTCCACATAGTTATAAACTAGACTGGATCCCTTCCACATCTCCTCCACATAGTTATAAACTAGACTGGATCCCTTCCACTCCTCCACATAGTTATAAACTAGACTGGATCCCTTCCACATCTCCTCCACATAGTTATAAACTAGACTGGATCCCTTCCACATCTCCTCCACATAGTTATAAACTAGACTGGATCCCTTCCACATCTCCTCCACATAGTTATAAACTAGACTGGATCCCTTCCACATCTCCTCCACATAGTTATAAACTAGACTGGATCCCGTCCACATCTCCTCCTCATAGTTATAAACTAGACTGGATTCCTTCCACATCTCCTCCACATAGTTATAAACTAGACTGGATTCCTTCCACATCTCCTCCACATAGTTATAAACTAGACTGGATCCCTTCCACATCTCCTCCACATAGTTATAAACTAGACTGGATCCCTTCCACATAGTTATAAATTAGACTGGATCCCGTCCACATCTCCTCCACATAGTTATAAACTAGACTGGATCCCGTCCACATCTCCTCCACATAGTTATAAACTAGACTGGATCCCTTCCACATCTCCTCCACATAGTTATAAACTAGACTGGATCCCTTCCACATCTCCTCCACATAGTTATAAACTAGACTGGATCCCTTCCACTCCTCCACATAGTTATAAACTAGACTGGATCCCTTCCACATAGTTATAAACTAGACTGGATCCCGTCCACATCTCCTCCACTCTCAGCACCATGGGATTATTTCATTGTGCTGCTTCGCCAATGCTCTGCCATGGGTCCCAAACAATGACGTCATCCAAACGAAGAGCTTGTTGAGGTGTGCTTCCTCATCTTCTTCATTGTATTTTCTGATGACCGTTTTGTGTGTTTTTGTTTCTCTCTCTTTGTGTTCAGTGTCACGAGGAATGGGCAACTTGGAAAAAGTACAACAGTTGGACAACCTCTTTATTGAAAACTATTTATGCCGCATGTACCTTCGGCGTAGACTCACACGTAAGATGTGGAGTATTCCTAGTTTGTCAGCAACTCCAGGTTTGTTATAAAATATTGTGTTTTTGTATTATGTCGTCGATTTTCTTATTCTTTTATCATAATAACAATTATAAAACTGTTTTATTAAACGTTGCCATGGCAATTAGTGTACAAATATTAACTTGATGATGGACAGTCTGGACTACAGACTGCGAACGCTAACTTTATCCCAATGTTTTTTGTTACTATGGTAATAACTGATTACTGATTTTTGTTTATTGATTGATTTATTCTAGAGAAGATCACCATCTATCACTACAAGTCTGACTGTGTGGACGGAGAGTTTCGGGGGGTCCCTGTGGTGCTCAACTTCACCAGCTCTAACTGTTTCCTCAAGTGTGTTAAGGACGGAGAGCGAGTCTCTCTCTGTGTTGGGGTGAGCACATACCCTTCTGCTTTCTGCTGCTAAGACTAATGTTAGCAAGGCCCTGACAAACCAAACTATAAAAGGAGAGTATCAAGTTGGGTTCTCATACTGTATTTATTGCAGGGCAGCAAAACAGTACAACAGACTCTCAATACTACTTCCCTAAAGAGAGGATATTTCTACAGACACACAAATAACTCCTCACAAGGTCACAGCATACCCTGACTATACCCTGACTATACCCTGACTATACCCTGACTACACCCTGACTACACCCTGACTACACCCTGACTACACCCTGACTACACCCTGACTATACCGAACATTAGGAACACCTTTCTAATACTGAGTTGCACCCCCAGTCCCCCCTTTTGCCCTCAGAACAGCCTCAATTTGTCGGGGCATGGACTCAACAAGGTGTCAAAAGCAGGGTTAGGTGGTTCAAGGCCTTCTAATATACATTGGGGTCAGGTGGTTCAAGGCCCTCTAATAGACATTGGGGTTAGGTGGTTCAAGGCTCTCTAATAGACATTGGGGTTAGGTGGTTCAAGGCTCTCTAATAGACATTGGGGTTAGGTGGTTCAAGGCCTTCTAATATACATTGGGGTCAGGTGGTTCAAGGCCCTCTAATAGACATTGGGGTCAGGTGGTTCAAGGCTCTCTAATAGACATTGGGGTCATGTGGTTCAAGGCTCTCTAATAGACATTGGGGTCAGGTGGTTCAAGGCCCTCTAATAGACATTGGGGTCAGGTGGTTCAAGGCCCTCTAATAGACATTGGGGTCAGGTGGTTCAAGGCCCTCTAATAGACATTGGGGTCAGGTGGTTCAAGGCCCTCCAATAGACATTGGGGTCAGGTGGTTCAAGGCCCTCTAATAGACATTGGGGTCAGGTGGTTCAGGGCCCTCTAATAGACATTGGGGTCAGGTGGTTCAGCGCTCTCTAATAGACATTGGGGTCAGGTGGTTCAGGGCCCTCTAATAGACATTGCGGTCAGGTGGTTCAAGGCTCTCTAATAGACATTGGGGTCAGGTGGTTCAGGGCCCTCTAATAGATATTGGGGTCAGGTGGTTCAGGGCCCTCTAATAGACATTGCGGTCAGGTGGTTCAAGGCCCTCTAATAGACATTGGGGTCAGGTGGTTCAGGGCCCTCTAATAGACATTGGGGTCAGGTGGTTCAAGGCCCTCTAATAGACATTGGGGTCAGGTGGTTCAGGGCCCTCTAATAGACATTGGGGTCAGGTGGTTCAAGGCCCTCTAATAGACATTGGGGTCAGGTGGTTCAGGGCCCTCTAATAGACATTGCGGTCAGGTGGTTCAGGGCCCTCTAATAGACATTGGGGTCAGGTGGTTCAGGGCCCTCTAATAGACATTGGGGTCAGGTGGTTCAAGGCCCTCTAATAGACATTGGGGTCAGGTGGTTCAAGGCCCTCTAGTAGACATTATGGTCAGGTGGATCAGGGCCCTCTAATAGACATTGCGGTCAGGTATTTCAGGCGAGCTATAGTCCTCTGGCTCCTAGTGGTACAAGGTAGGGAGTGACGTCTCGGTCCATCGTCGAAGGGGTCACTTTTACCAGCATTTTCACAATCAGTGGTGACATCATCATACCTGCCCTCTGTACCACCCGGCACTAGGCAGCACAGACATCGGGTCATAACCCATATGAAAGGTACGGAGCACAACTACAGTCAGTTTACAGGCATTCACCACCAGTGAGTCATCCCAGGATTGTTGTTTACCAGAGGTCAGTCTGTTCACCAGTCCCCCTTTCACTGCTAAAGGAACCAATTGCAGCTTTCACCTTGACATTTACAGAGGAATGTATAATGGTGGTTAGCCTTCAACTGGGTGATATGGGCACGGCAGACTCAGTCAATTCATGCAACTCAGCGAGTTCTTTAAGGATAGTGGGAATATACAGAACAGGTATGTTCAGTTGTTCTAGGGAAGGTAGCCTAGTGGTTAGTGCATTGGGCCAGTAACCAAAAGGTTGCTATTTTATTTAACCTTTATTTAACTAGGCAAGTCAGTTAAGAACACATTCTTATTTACAATGACAGCCTAGGAACAGTGGGTTAACTGCCTGTTCAGGGGCAGAACTACAGAGACGAAGGTCGAAAGTCATGCGTCCTCCGAAACACAACCCAACCAAGCCGCACTGCTTCTTAACACAGTGCGCAAGCCAGCCACACCAATGTGTCGGAGGAAACACCGTGCAACCTTGGTTGACGCGCGCTGGTGTGCGATGAGACAAGGATATCCCTACTGGCCAAGCCCTCCCTAACCCGGACGACGCTAGGCCAATTGTGCGTCACCCCACGGACGTCACGGCCGGTTACGACAGATCCTGGGCTCGAACCCAGAGTCTCTGGTGGCACAGCTAGCGTTGCGATGCAGTGCCGTAGACCACTGCGCCACCCGGGATGCCCAGAATATCACATTTTTACCACATCTGTCCCTCCCCAAGACAGTGTTACCATGTGGCACTATCATCCTACAGAGCCTGAGCGGTCTCCGTCTGATTGATGAGGCGGGAACACTTGTGCTCAAAGGTCAAGTTGGCAGTCACCCCCTCCGCCCCCAGAACGTATCTAATACAAACAATATTTTTGACCCTTCACTTGGTGGTAAACAGATGACATTGATTTGAAGCTTTCCAAAGGGTTCCCATGGTAGTGATCTGGTTCCCATCCCAGTAACTGGAGTGGTTGTTTTCATGTTGTGTTTCAGATCTTTTTAACCATTTTGTTGTTGCAAATTGGCCCAAATTTGGGACAACACCATTCTTTCCTACACATTCCTAACATCTCTCCTTGGACTCATGCGTCGTTCCATGATACTATACGTATGTGTGCAAGATGGGGAAGTAGTATGAGTGGCGTGCGGCCGTCTGGGGGGCGTCAGACGCCGTCATCATCGGGTTTTCAGCCTGAAGACATCAAACACCACTTTTCAACGGCATTGTTTTGCATATTAACAGCACCAGTAGAAGTATGTACAGTCACCATGGGTGAGTCCCGTGAGGGGGGGAGGAACCTTGGGTGAGTCCCGTGAGGGGGGGAGGAACCTTGGGTGAGTCCCGTGAGGGGGGGAGGAACCTTGGGTGAGTCCCGTGAGGGGGGGAGGAACCGTGGGTGAGTCCCGTGAGGGGGGGAGGAACCGTGGGTAAGGGGAGGAGGAACCATGGCCGCTGCTGCTTTCGCAGCCATGTCAGCACTGGCATCCCCTTTCGTAACAGAATCGGCCCTAAAAGTGGGTGGCACATTTAATAATGGCACCAGCGTTGGGTAACGCCACCGCTCCATACATACCGTCGTGTTTAACAACGTCATAAACCCACGCCGTTTCCACAACCTCCTGAAGTCCTGGCAAACACCACACACATACCTTGAATCAGTATAGATTGTCACCTTCTTACGCCTCCATCACACCGACGGCGTCATGACGTTTTGGGACCCCAGAAGTACATTCATTTCCAATGGAACGCTGCCTTTGCCTTGCTGCAGGGTGTTGCAGTGCGTTGCAGTGCGTTGCAGTGCGTTGCAGTGCGTTGCAGTGCGCTGCAGTGCGTTGCAGTGCGTTCTGTGTGGTGGTGTATGTTGGTGTAAAACTGTATGTGTAGACGACTTGACAGAAGTGGTAGCAGAAGGGGAATGTTGAACTGTTGTTGCACACATCCAGATGATGCTGCGTACCTTTTTGCGTAATAACGCTGATGGTGAAGATCGAGGCACCATCCCTCTGTCAGCATCAACGCGTGCGTCAGCGCCGTCCCCTCTGCCAACTGTGCTGAGGTACCAGGATGTAACGGAGCAGACCCTAGCCATGTGTGGTCTGTGACTACCGCGGGCCCCGCCCATCTATTTCCCATTTGGTCCAGGTAGGATGACCCATCTGAATATGACAATAAGTCAGCATTTAACAGAGGCACGTCACACAAGTCCTGGTTGGCAGTGACGATGTCACCATCACGTCTAGACAGCAGGGATGGATGGTGTCGTTGGGATAGGTAGGAGAGTTGTGGGGTTTAGCCTAGCACATTTCACTACATGTCCCCTGACAGCAGTTTCGCTTCCCAACCGGTGAACCTGGTCGACGTCACCTGGTTAGTTTTCCCCTACTACGGAGCGTGTTCTGTCGGGGGAGGCAAACGGCCCGTTGGATGAGGTCTTGAATTTGAGATCTTTGTGACTCCAGTTCCTCATCTAGTTGATGCATGTTGTGTTTGAGATTCAACCACTGAAGTCTGGTGTTTTCAAATTAGCCAAACTGGAAAATAATGTTAATGTCAGGAGGCATTGGTCACGGTCCCGACCGTGTTTCATTTCAAATGACTTTTTGTGGCGGCGTTTGATTCTTGCTCGGTCCAGGGAACCACCCTTTGGCCAGATGGTGTCCCGTGAACTTGTGATTTAGGAAAGTACTCCATTTACTCATCTTGAGAGAACTCCTACAACTCTGAGCTACTTGGTAGTCCAGAGACCATTTGTCTTCAGTCTCAACAGCCTGCTCTTTACAATTAAGAGGCTCCCATGTTTTTTAACAGATTTAAAAATAGATGGCACTATATTGTTGGTGAGCGCTTCAGGTATATTTGCAATTTGAAATTCACATAATTTGCATGTATTTAGGTTCAGGTCATAAAATCATTTCTAAACAGTATAATAAAGGGATATTTACCACGGGTCTAGTACCCAAAATACATAGTAATACTTTTAATAATCTGACATTTATTACCTTGAGTTCTCACCCAGATGGACCTTACTTTATCCAGGATCATTCCTGGGTTTAACTTAACACAACATTTAGTCCAGGATCTACTAGACTAACATATGGAATTGTTTTAAGATGGTCATACCATGGATCATTTAGCTATTTGATGTAGAATTTTAGGACATCTTTAGGTTTATTTGATAAAATATTGAATTTGGCCTTTACTATTATAGCCCAAAGAAACACATGGACTAACATTCAGAAATTGTCAAAAAACATCAAAAACATCAACATCATGTCTTGTGACAGACTGAAAAGCATCAGGAAGGATGATGAGGAGATCTAGGCGTTTGTCTTCTACATGAAGGCTGAAATGAGCAAATAGCGCCGGTTTGAGTCCGCCTACTGCCAGGGCTGGTTCATCCACACCTCTAACGAGACCAAAGTAGTTTTGGGGAAACCCCAGGGGATGACGGGGGACCAGTCATTCTTCTTTGTCATCTATAAATGATGAAGAGGGTTTGTTGTTTCTGCATGTTATGTTTCTCTAGTTTTTATATACCATCATTTTATAACATGGTTGTTTTGAAGTGATCTGTCCTATATCGACGAGATGTCAGAAAGCTTAGGAAATATTTTTGCTTTTTTGGACACACATTTAACCCCTTATTTTTGTTGGCACAAAGCTAATTCCGTTCCATTTGTTTGTATGAGCTCCCTTCAGACGATTCTCAAAGACTCTTGTGGGGGTCGTAAAGCAAAACGGAGAACACCATCGTGTTTGTGAGAGTCATCTTTCCATAGAGTTAGTAGGCCAAACCGTTCGGATGCTACAGACGTTTTTCGTGAGAGAACTGATTTTCGGGATGGCTCATGGTCTGACAAACACAGCTGGAGCTCGGCCACCTTCCACCGCAGACGCAGAAGGGCAACATAGGCGGATGTGGGGGATGGAGACTCAGCCCATGCAAATATCTCTAGCTTAAGCTGACGGATTTAGATGGGGATTACGTTCACTAGCTTGACACACAGATGTGCATCAATAGACTCTTAAGGATTAAGACTTTAAGATGTGTTCAATAGACTCTTAAGGATTAAGACTTTAAGATGTGTTCAATAGACTGTTAAGGATTAAGACTTTAAGATGTGTTCAATAGACTGTTAAGGATTAAGACTTTAAGATGTGTTCAATAGACTCTTAAGGATTAAGACTTTAAGATGTGTTCAGTAGACTGTTAAGGATTAAGACTTTAAGATGTGTTCAATAGACTCTTAAGGATTAAGACTTTAAGATGTGTTCAATAGACTGTTAAGGATTAAGACTTTAAGATGTGTTCAATAGACTCTTAAGGATTAAGACTTTAAGATGTGTTCAATAGACTCTTAAGGATTAAGACTTTAAGATGTGTTCAATAGACTCTTAAGGATTAAGACTTTAAGATGTGTTCAGTAGACTGTTAAGGATTAAGACTTTAAGATGTGTTCAATAGACTGTTAAGGATTAAGACTTTAAGATGTGTTCAATAGACTCTTAAGGATTAAGACTTTAAGATGTGTTCAATAGACTGTTAAGGATTAAGACTTTAAGATGTGTTCAATAGACTCTTAAGGATTAAGACTTTAAGATGTGTTCAATAGACTCTTAAGGATTAAGACTTTAAGATGTGTTCAATATAATTGCTACTATATGTATTTTTAGTTCACCACTAATTGCATATTTTTCAAATAACTTCATAGTAGTCAGTAAAGGAAATGAGACCAAGGACTATTGTTATTCCCTGTTGTGTTATTGTTGTTCCATGTTGTGTTATTGTTGTTCCATGTTGTGTTATTGTTATTCCCTGTTGTGTTATTGGTATTCCCTGTTGTGTTATTGGTATTCCCTGTTGTGTTATTGGTATTCCCTGTTGTGTTATTGGTATTCCCTGTTGTGTTATTGGTATTCCCTGTTGTGTTATTGGTATTCCCTGTTGTGTTATTGGTATTCCCTGTTGTGTTATTGGTATTCCCTGTTGTGTTATTGGTATTCCCTGTTGTGTTATTGTTGTTCCATGTTGTTATTGTTATTCCCTGTTATTGTTATTCCCTGTTATTGTTATTGTTATTCCCTGTTATTGTTATTCCCTGTTGTGTTATTGTTGTTCCATGTTGTGTTATGGTTATTCCCTGTTATTGTTATTCTCTGTTGTGTTATTGTTATTCCATGTTGAATTTGAGTCGTGAATAGTGTTCCCAATACTGCACAGGTCCATTCAGGCTTTAAAAGCAGATTTCGGTAGATGTGCACAAGGACTAAACGGAATTGTTGAATAATAATATCTTTAACCTGTACATATCCTTTCAGACTTGTGACCAACACAGACTGAAAAGCATCAGGAAGGATGATGAGGAGATCCAGGCGTTTGTCTTCTACATGAAGGCTGAAATGAGCAAACAGCGCCGGTTTGAGTCCGCCTACTGCCAGGGCTGGTTCATCCACACTTCTAACGAGACCAAAGTAGTTTTGGGGAAACCCCAGGGGATGATGGGGGACCAGTCATTCTTCTTTGTCATCCATAAATGATGAGGGTTTGTTGTTTCTGCATGTTATGTTTCTCTATGTAGTTTCTGTAGTGTGTTTTTATACCACCATTTTATACCACCATTTTATACCACCATTTTATACCATGTAATTTTGTATTGATCCTATGAGTCCCTGGAAAACAATGATGATTGCTGAGTGGGCTATACTGGCTACCATAAATGTACTGTAGATTCATTGAATGTAGAGAAACAGAGCCCAGGAAAAGAATGGATGTGTACTGATATTACTGTGTGTGTGTGTTTGTAATACAATAATGCAGCAGTGGCCTGTTATTCTGCTATTGCAGAGAGAAGTAGCTATGTATCATACACAAATAATTAGCATTTGTTTGTAGTTTTCAGTTATTGATCGTTTAGTCAGATGAGTAATGCTTTTATGTTTTTCTGTGACTTAAGTCTTTTTTTATTTAGAATAAAAATATATTCTAAAACTCTACAAATGTCTTGAATTTATACATAATTTAAACGAATGATCCTACTTCTAATGTGGTCTTCTTTAAAGAGCTGTTGTTGTTGTAGGGGGTTTTCAGATCTGTCAAGTCGTCTGTCAAACTTTCACACTGACAATCAGCGACTCAGAACCCTGTCTGTTCATCCTCTTCCCTCTCAAATGTTTTGTTGGTCACGCCGTAGGGGTTCTCTGCATTCTCTTCAGCTTTCGCTGCAGATTTCCTGGAGATATAGAAGAGAAAGAACTGTCATGTGTCTTTTAAAAATTGCTTAAATTAACATTTTGCAAATTGTGAGGTTGTTAATTAAACATGTAGTAATTAATTAGTCTCTTCCAGACCTGGGTCGAATACGTGTCAAATACTTGAAGTTGTTGATTTAGGTCGACTAGATTTTAGGATTAAGTTTGGTTCAAACTGTATTTGAACCTCTACTCTTTTCATTCCTTAAAACAACATAAAGCATCTCACAGTTGGCGCTGACCTAGGATCAGGTTTGCCTTTTAGATCATGATGAATATCTGATTACATGGACAGGGAGGACCTGATCCTAGATCAGCACTCTTATTCTGGTATGCTTTATGAATAGGGTTGCAATCCTATAATGAATACGGCCCAGACTCACTTCTTCCTGTCTCTGAAACCAGAGATGATCAACCCTGTTATGAATGCGGCCCAGACTCACTTCTTCCTGTCTCTGAAACCAGAGATGATCAACCCTGTTATGAATACGGCCCAGGCTCACTTCTTCCTGTCTCTGAAACCAGAGATGATCAACCCTGTTATGAATATGGCCCAGACTCACTTCTTCCTGTCTCTGAAACCAGAGATGATCAACCCTGTTATGAATATGGCCCAGACTCACTTCTTCCTGTCTCTGAAGCCAGAGATGATCAACCCTGTTATGAATATGGCCCAGACTCACTTCTTCCTGTCTCTGAAGCCAGAGATGATGAGGTAACAGCCCATGCAGACCACCAGTCCCATGACCACCCCAAACACCACCAGCCAGACGGTGACCGGCTGCTCCACGGGCGGGGCCAGCGTTGCTAGGAGACCCTCGAACTCCAGAGTTTTATCGTCCAGTTTGAATGCGTCATTGATTCGACCTCTGGACATCCTAGTGAGATGAACAATGGCTTGAGTCATGGGGTTATGGGTAATGTTTCATGTACAAATACTGGAATAAAACATCCATAAGAGGATTTACTGAATGCTGGTTGGAAAATGCAACTTTGTTTATGGCTTTAGTTTCAGAACCCACATCACGAATGCTACACAGAGTGTTATTACTCTGTTTCAGACAGTCTTGTGGTGTCGCTCACTCAGTTTGGCAGATATGATCGGGCAAGGTTTGTTTTAGCATGTGTAATCAGCTCACGTTCAAGGGTTGACTCCTTTACCTGATAGCAGCCTCTACCTCAGCTTTGGGAATGACCACGGCAGAGTTGGCAGGGTCAGTCACCACAAAGTAGAAAGAGATTCTGGCTGTCTCCTTGTAGGTGTGGATGTTCTCTGTCCTGGAACAAAGATAATAAAATGATGTGATGTCACAAGAAGATTCTAATAAATAATATTGATACAATATATATACATACATTTTCATTCTGGAATGTGATGGGAGTGACTGACATAAAGAGAAGCAAAGCTGAGAGTGAGTGACGTCTAGGTGGACTTTTATTGTGAAACACTTACGTGAAAAGAGCTGCCGTCTTGTTGACCTCAAGGTAATACTGTCTCATGGCGTAGGCCATGTTGGCTTTGAACAGGTACATCTCGTTGGCGTTCCACATGTACTGGAAGAGAAACAATTCAAGTCAGTTCAACTGGATTATATGAAGAGATCGTCCAAACGAAAAGGTAGTGGAGCCGTTTTACAACCACGTTCAGCTTAGTGTACTCACTGCCTTGTCACCCATAGCTGCTTTCAGACTCAACCTCACTTTGTAGGCATTCGCTGAGACTGTTGAACAGATAGGAAATATGCATTATTTATAGAATATATCACTTTTAACTATATCTAAAATGTCATAGAACATAGTATGGAGCAATGTATTGACTATGCATACTGGATAGTGAGCTAGATACAGAATCTGGACTCACATGGGTCCACTGTACTTTTGTACTACTTGGTGTGAAGCGATATATTGGCTATGCACACTAGATAGTGCCCTAGTATGGATAGGGACACGACTATATAGGTACTCACATGGGTCCTCAGCTGCTCTCCATCCTGACTTCCTGTTGTTCTTCCTGTTTTCTTCTATGAGCCAAACGTGGAGGTCCTTGAAGTAGTCCAGGAGAGGGGCGGAGTCCATCTTGGCATTTCCTGAAATCGTCTCCAGGGCTCTGGTCCACGACTTTGACCTCCCGAACTCCAGCATCGTCCTGTAAAATGAGATTAGTTAGTTTGTTTACTTGTTCATTGGCAAATCTGCATTCTTAGAAGTAGACATGACAGATGCAACAACAAACAGATTTGGTAGGAGCACCTGAGCTTGTCCCCGGCTGCTGTAGAGTTGGTGATGTCACACTTGAATAAGGGTCCAGAGTGGCCAGCTGCCTCACAGAGAGCCTTCTGGAACTGGAACTGATAGACAGTCCTGGTGAAGTATCTATGACAGAGACAGTCCTGGGTCAAGTACAGTACATGTCCTGGTGAAGTATCTATGACAGAGACAGTCCTGGGTCAAGTACAGTACATGTCCTGGTGAAGTATCTATGACAGAGACAGTCCTGGGTCAGATACAGTACATGTCCTGGTGAAGTATCTATGACAGACAGAGACAGTCCTGGGTCAAGTACAGTACATGTCCTGGTGAAGTATCTATGACAGACAGAGACAGTCCTGGGTCAAGTACAGTACATGTCCTGGTGAAGTATCTATGACAGACAGAGACAGTCCTGGGTCAAGTACAGTACATGTCCTGGTGAAGTATCTATGACAGAGACAGTCCTGGGTCAAGTACAGTACATGTCCTGGTGAAGTATCTATGACAGACAGAGACAGTCCTAGGCCAAATACAGTACATGTCCTGGTGAAGTATCTTTGACAGACAGAGACAGTCCTGGGTCAGATACAGTACATGTCCTGGTGAAGTATATATGACAGAGACAGTCCTGGGTCAAGTACAGTACGTGTCCTGGTGAAGTATCTATGACAGACAGAGACAGTCCTGGGTCAGATACAGTACATGTCCTGGTGAAGTATCTATGATAGAGACAGTCCTGGGTCAGATACAGTACATGTCCTGGTGAAGTATCTATGACAGACAGAGACAGTCCTGGATCAAGTACAGTACATGTCCTGGTGAAGTATCTATGACAGACAGAGACAGTCCTGGGTCAAGTACAGTACGTGTCCTGGTGAAGTATCTATGACAGACAGAGACAGTCCTGGTGAAGTATCTATGAAGTATATATGACAGACAGAGTCCTGGGTCAGATACATGTCTATGCTTCATCATTTCCCACCACCTAAAGCTAAATGACTGGATGTGAGGGGTGTTGAGAATGACTGGATGTGAGGGGTAGTGAGAATGGCTGGATGTGAGGGGTAGTGAGAATGGCTGGATTTGAGGGGTAGTGAGAATGGCTGGATGTGAGGGGTGTTGAGAATGACTGGATGTGAGGGGTAGTGAGAATGACTGGATGTGAGGGGTAGTGAGAATGGCTGGATGTGAGGGGTAGTGAGAATGGCTGGATGTGAGGGGTAGTGAGAATGACTGGATGTGAGGGGTAGTGAGAATGACTGGATGTGAGGGGTGTTGAGAATGACTGGATGTGAGGGGTAGTGAGAATGGCTGGATGTGAGGGGTGTTGAGAATGGCTGGATGTGAGGGGTATTGAGAATGGCTGGATGTGAGGGGTAGTGAGAATGGCTGGATGTGAGGGGTAGTGAGAATGACTGGATGTGAGGGGTAGTGAGAATGACTGGATGTGAGGGGTATTGAGAATGGCTGGATGTGAGGGGTAGTGAGAATGGCTGGATGTGAGGGGTAGTGAGAATGGCTGGATGTGAGGGGTAGTGAGAATGGCTGGATGTGAGGGGTAGTGAGAATGGCTGGATGTGAGGGGTATTGAGAATGGCTGGATGTGAGGGGTGTTGAGAATGGCTGGATGTGAGGTGTAGTGAGAATGGCTGGATGTGAGGGGTAGTGAGAATGGCTGGATGTGAGGGGTAGTGAGAATGGCTGGATGTGAGGGGTAGTGAGAATGGCTGGATGTGAGGGGTGTTGAGAATGGCTGGATGTGAGGGGTATTGAGAATGGCTGGATGTGAGGGGTAGTGAGAATGGCTGGATGTGAGGGGTAGTGAGAATGGCTGGATGTGAGGGGTGTTGAGAATGGCTGGATGTGAGGGGTGTTGAGAATGGCTGGATGTGAGGGGTGTTGAGAATGGCTGGATGTGAGGGGTGTTGAGAATGGCTGGATGTGAGGGGTAGTGAGAATGGCTGGATGTGAGGGGTAGTGAGAATGGCTGGATGTGAGGGGTGTTGAGAATGGCTGGATGTGAGGGGTGTTGAGAATGGCTGGATGTGAGGTGTAGTGAGAATGGCTGGATGTGAGGGGTAGTGAGAATGGCTGGATGTGAGGGGTAGTGAGAATGGCTGGATGTGAGGGGTGTTGAGATGAGACCTGATGAAGGAGTAGTGAGAATGACTGGATGTGAGGGGTGTTGAGATGAGACCTGATGAAGGAGTAGTCTCCGGACACGTGGAACAGAGCAGGCGGGTCACAGTATGTCTCATCTCTGGGTAAGGGCTCCACTACACCGACCATATCCCTCCTGGTAACAGAGTTAGCATCAATAGTTAGCATTGTGATGTCCCTATAGTGTAATGCGAAACCAACTATGAGGTAAAAACACTAAACCTCCACTAGAGCTGCTTCTTTACATTGATATACAACACTGATATATTGTTTATGATTCTTTATCTCCCATCAGCTAAAGCTAAATCAACTGTGACCTATGACAAGCGGAAGAAGCTCCAGAAGAGGTCCTTCCTTACTTCATCTCCCACCAGCGCTGCATCCACTGGTCCTTGGGGATGGTCCCCAGGAAGACCTGCCACCTCCACTCCTCCAGCATGTAGGTGAAAGGCAGGGTGGCCACGATGGTCAGGGCCTGCTTCATCAGGAAGTTGATCTCAGTCTCTGCGTTGGAGCGGGAGGAAGAGGAATAAGTGCTGTTTGAGAGAGGGTACATCTAGAATGCTGACACTGTATAGAAAACAGAGTGTAGTGGTCTCTGGTCAAAGAGTAGGGCACTTCTCGGGTGTTATCCGAGACAGGGAGTCACTAGAGGAGCCATTTTGATGAAACAACGTGAAACAAAACCTACAACACTCAGTGTCAATTATCCCCATCAGATATACATGTAGATCTGCTCATACCTGCCCTGGCCTTGGCCCTGAATCTGTCCCTGTCCCTGACCCTGTCCCTGACCCTGGCTCTGTCCTGACCCTGTCCCTGTCCCTGTCCCTGTCCCTGACCCTGACCCTGGCTCTGTCCTGACCCTGTCCCTGTCCCTGTCCCTGTCCCTGACCCTGACCCTGTTCCTGACCCTGATTCTGTTCAGGTGTAACTCAGGTATTCCATAGACCAGCTATAACAACAACTGTTGTCTAACTGTTATCCTCAGATCTAGATCTGCTTCTACCACTACCTGCCCCTACCCCTTACTCAGGTGTCACCTTTATCCTCTACGAAGTCGCCTGGTAGGAGTCCCAGGGCCTTCAGGTGTTTGGGGGTGGCAGCGGACAGGGACATGATCTCCCCCACGGCCTCGTGGAAGCCCTCGTTAGCCCCGTCTCTCAGCAGGTAGGACAGGTTCCTGTAGGCCATCTGGTACTGGTTGTGTCCCATCTCATGGTGCGCTGTCAGGAAGTGGTCCATGTTCACCTCCGTACACATCTTGATCCTGGAAATGGGGGAAATTTAAGAAGTAGACAAAGTCAGGGAAGTACAGTATAATACAGTATAATAGGGTATAATACATTATAAAACAGTATAATACAGAATAATACAATATAATACAGTATAATGCATTATAATACATATAATACAGTATATAATACAGTATATAATACAGTATAATACAGTATAATACAGTAATACAGTATATAATACAGTATAATACAGTATAATACAGTATATAATACAGTATAATACAGTATATAATACAGTATAATACAGTATAATACAGTATATAATACAGTACAATACCGTATAATACAGTATATAATACAGTACAATACCGTATAATAAGTTCATATTTATGATGAATATTTAATCATTACAATTGATGCTGAGTGTAAGGAGGTATAGCCTACAAAATCAGATCAACTCCATCCGATGTAATTCTACATGTGTGTACAGCATTTTGAAAAGCAGTTCAACGTGCTGTGGATTTTTACCTTGATGACTTATGTTTCACAACAGAATTCCTTCATATCTTTATGACATGCTGCTGTGACTAACAGGAACTGAATTCTATATCAGTAGTTAGTGCCTGCAATCTCTCTGTCCCTCCCTAAGGCTCTACTAACTGCGTGTCCAGGGATAAATACAGTACGGACATGATTCCTGTTACCTGAAGTCCTCTCTGTCCCTCCCTGAGGCTCTACTTACTGCGTGTCCAGGGATAAATACAGTACGGACATGATTCCTGTTACCTGAAGTCCTCTCTGTCCCTCCGTAAGGCTCTACTTACTGCGTGTCCAGGGATAAATACAGTACGGACATGATTCCTGTTACCTGAAGTCCTCTCTGTCCCTCCGTAAGGCTTGTCACTCTGCATGTCCTGGGCTAAATACAGTACGGACATGATTCCTGTTACCTGAAGTCCTCTCTGTCCCTCCCTAAGGCTCTACTTACTGCGTGTCCAGGGATAAATACAGGACGGACATGATTCCTGTTACCTGAAGTCCTCTCTGTCCCTCCCTAAGGCTCTACTTACTGCGTGTCCAGGGATAAACACAGTACGGACATGATTCCTGTTACCTGAAGTCCTCTCTGTCCCTCCGTAAGGCTTGTCACTCTGCATGTCCAGGGATAAATACAGTACGGACATGATTCCTGTTACCTGAAGTCCTCTCTGTCCCTCAATAAGGCTCTACTTACTGTGTATCCAGGGATAAATACAGTACGGACATGATTCCTGTTACCTGAAGTCCTCTCTGTCCCTCCGTAAGGCTTGTCACTCTGCATATCCTGGGCTAAGTAAAGGGAGAGGGGATACCTAGTTTGTTGTACAACTGAATGCATTCAACTGAAACGTGTCTTCAGCATTTAACCCAACCCCTCTGAATCAGAGAGGAGCGGAGGGCCGACCTTAATCGCCGTCCACGTCATCAACACCCAGGAGGCAGTTGTTGTCGGAGGTTAAGTGCCTTGTTCAAAGGCAGAACAGCAGAGTTTTCCACCTTGCCTGCTCAGGGAGTCAAACCAGCAACCTTTTGGTTACTGGCCCAATGCCCTTACCTGCTAGATTAGTTAAATGCAGGATGAATACGATTCCTGTTACCTGAAGTCCTCTCTGTTCCCCATGTCCCAGGCTGTAGGGTGGCACACTACCTTCCTGCCATCAGTAGGTTTCTCCAGCATAGAGTCCTTCCAGAAGTTGTCGAACATCTTGTATAGACCCACCGACATGAAAAACTTCTCTGCTTCTTGGAACAGTCTGTCCTTAGGCCATTTCTGGGAAATAGAGAAAAGGTGTTTAACTCACAGGGTATTTTAGGAGGTAAGAATTGAAAGTAACAGAAGTCACTATTAAAGTCACACTTGTTTCCTTCAGATCCACGATTCCTAGTCTACAATTTTCAACGTTTATGTTGGATACGTACAATAGCAGATTGATGATTCATGATTCATGATTTATTTTCACTCAACCTGTGCGATCATAGCTTCCGTCACATCAATGTCGGTTTTCTCTGGAAAAGGGGTTGAGATGGGGTAAAGACCTGTCCAAAACCTTCCCCACATGTCACCTGAAAAAGGTAATGAGAGAGAGAGAGAGAGAGAGAGAGAGAGAGAGAGAGAGAGAGAGAGAGAGAGAGAGAGAGAGAGAGAGAGAGAGAGAGACAGAGAGAGAGAGAGAGAGAGGAGAGAGAGAGAGAGAGAGAGAGAGAGAGAGAGAGAGAGAGACAGAGAGAGAGAAGACCTTCATAAACTGACTCAGTCATGTTCCAGCAGTGTTGGAGCGAAAGCTGAGCCCTGTCCAGTGACCTTACCCAGTAGATGTGCGGGTAGGCCCCCCTCTGGGTGGATGTGTTCAGGGTGTTTGGCCTGCAGCTTAGACCTCACATAGGCATGCAGCTCTTTGTAGAGGGGGAGGATCTGGAAAGACACAATAGAGTTGATGGTGTGCAATAAAATATAAAAACACAATATCTTTGATGTGGCAAGTCCGATTTGCATAATGCAAATAAAGCACACTGGTTGGGGAGTAAAGGATGACATATAACGGATTCCAAACATCTAACTCTAATTCGTTGTGTTACCAGCAAAAATATTGTAATCAGATTACAGATACAGATATGATTACTTCTAGTATTACTTTTACATTTAGAAAGGAAACAAACAAATTATTTGACACGTTTCTGTTTCTCAATGACATTCAAATCAGCATTGGAAAAAAAGGGACACTTTTTTTTATACCGAGGTTAAGACAGTTTCAGGCTGGATATTCGACAGATATTCATTCGCCTGTAGTTTTCCTTACGTCCACCAACAGAAAGTTAGGGACCGTCAACATAGTGACAAATTAAAATTTTCACATTTCAATAGCTCTTTAACCATTACTCCTACAACTTTCAAAACTGATTGTAGATAACCCGATGGCATAGACACACATTGCACACACTTTTTTTTTTGTCCATTTACACCTCGTACTATTTTAAATGATTTATGTACATTTTTGAATTTCAATAGCTCCTTGGTCATGTGACCTACTGACTTCAAACAAGGTTCAGAATGTCCACTGACTACCCTTCTATATTGCACACCCTTTAGTTTGTCCATTTTCATCTCATGTTATTAGATTAAATCTGAAAGCTTTGCAGGCCTTCATTTTACATTGGTCTTAAAAATAAATAAAAATTAAGTTAACAAATGTTCCAGCCTCGCAATAACTATCTTTCACATGGACACTGAAAGATCTGCAAATGGCTGTATGTGGTTTGGATCAAGGACAGGAGAGGTGTTTGAACAGAGGTGCTTAAAACTTCTTCGGGATCAGTGTCCCTTCCGCGGGTCGGTTGAGCTAACGTAGGCTAATGCGATTAGCATTAGGTTGTACGTAACAAGAACATTTCCCAGGACAGCACTGATCCCGAAGATGTTAAAGGAAGGCACACAGGTAGGCCTCATGAAAAACAATGTTTCATATGCTCTTTTTAATCACAGTAATAGGCAGTGATTTGTCAGTCAGAGTGAGCTTGATAACGTGAAAGAATCTTTTTCATAGCATCACTTTCATATACTGTACATTAAGACAAATCCTTCTACGTTGCACACAGTTTACATGACCTGATAATGACTTGATATTTGAGAGCATTCACAACAAGCCACCTGCAGACAACTTATACAAAATGCAATAGTGCATTTTGAGGGTTTGTTTTTCTGATGAAAATAGTTATTTGATGCATGGCCTACTATTTCTAACTGGGAAAATACATTCCTATGTCTTTTTGTGTGACACCAAAATGTATAACATTCACACCACAACTACACGTTGAAACTACAGTTTTTTCCTGTGCGGTGATCAACTTACATTCTGATAGCTTTGTGTATTGAGTGACGGAAATGTATTGACATAGTGATGAATTAACTTTAATGACATTACAGAAAGCATACAACAACAACAACAACAACACGGTGAGTTAACAACACATTGGAAACAGAGCGTGTCATGAAACTGGCAAATAAAGACGACGATGGAAAGAGAAATATTGATGATGGCCAGAAATTCAGTCAACACCATCTAGATCCTTACACCAGAGACAGAGGGACAGAAGGTGAGGAAGAGACTCTAGAGGACAGGAAAGATGATATACAAGCACAAAGTGATGAAGAGTACTACGGAGACAGAGGGACAGAAGGTGAGGAAGAGACTCTAGAGGACAGGAAAGATGACATACAAGCACAAAGTGATGAAGAGTACTACGGAGACAGAGGGACAGAAGGTGAGGAAGAGACTCTAGAGGACAGGAAAGATGACATACAAGCACAAAGTGACGAAGAGTACTCCAGGGAGACAGAGGGACAGAACAAGTGAGCCGTGCTAAAAGAATGACCAGACCAGGGGCAAAGTCATTTTCCATTTCTATTAAGATGGACAGGTGGCAGGAAATAAAGCCTTTACCAGGTACCTGAAATCTACACCAGCCACGGACAGACGTGCTGTATTCTGAAAGTAATAAGGTCAACCCATGTTGCACCTTGACATTCAAAGACAAGCATATCAAAGCTAGTCACAGCCTGAAAAAAGCCTCAGCTTACTTCTGTGCCTCGGCACCTTTCAGTCATGTAAGGCCAAATACATGTTTAGACGACAAAAAAGGCTGAGCAAATATAGCAAATATGTCAACATCATGGTATTCAGATTTGGTGAGGTGACACACCAACGAAGTGAGAGAAGATGTAGGCCTGTAAGATATACATTTTTAATTTAGAAAAATGTATGTAAAATCTTGTGAGATGAAAATGGACTAACTAAAGGGTGTGCAATATAGAAGGAACAGTCAGTGGACATTCTGAACCTTGTTTGAAGTCAGTAGGTCACATGACCAAGGAGCTATTGACATTCAAATGTAAAAAAAAGTTTGTACTTTGTTTATGCTCCCTAACTAATCCAAGTAGGAATACAAAATGCTGCTCACATTTTCACATGTTTATTAGCTTTGGAAAGCGAATCAATGTCCAAATCTGGTGCGCGCAATTTTTCCAACATCATGACACTTATTTGGAGGTCTGTGGCTCAAAAGGTTTGAAAGCCATTGAAGTTTGAAAGCGCGAATATCCAACTTTAAACTGTCTTTACCTCGGTCATTTTTATTTGTTCTGCCTGAGCGAGTCTGACCACAAATTAGAGACCACTATGATGACACAACAAATGCGTTTGATGGATCGCAGGAATATGTTTTTGTATGCTACAGTCCAAACTATGTCTTCTGATGGAGTGACTGCTGTCGGCATTCAAATGTTATCCAATTTCAATAGACACTTGGAGGTAAGGACGACAGTAGTGGTGTAGCTCAACGGGCGATATGGACATCACTTATTACTGATATCTAGGCTGCATATCGCATGGATGTGAATCACACTGCAGC